>NW_014557105.1:165359-177859 GCF_001313825.1 Dinoponera quadriceps | reverse complement strand
GAAAAGAGAAAAGCGAGCGTATCTCGGCAGAGTCGGTCACACCCAACGTACAAGTAACGCATTAATATATGGTGATGATAACGATAGAGAGAGAGAGAGAGAGAGAGTGAGAGTGAGAGTGGAAAAAAAGTATGAAATTGTTTTCTTGTTTAATGCGCGTTCTTAGTCGTGATTGCGAACAGCTCGACGGAAAAGTGCGACAAAGTATATTCTTCGGGGAGGAAAGAAGAGGCGGGAAGCGTCGCGCGGACTACGTTTTCCGCGACTCGTCCGTACGATACGGACGGTCGCGACGAGTCCCGCGATCGTGCTGACAATTTCGCATTTTGTCTCTAATCCCCCGTTTCGACTTGAGAGAAAGGTAACTACCAATGCCACTAACACTGCGTAGTGATCGTGTGTAGTGTAGTAATCGTTGTTTTTACTTTTTTTTCTTCTCTTTTTTTTCTTTTAGCTCCATCCTTATTACGTTATTGTTGCGTTATAGTGATCGCGCACGTGAAGCCGCCGGTCTCGCCGATCTTTAGCAAAAGCGTGCATCGTGTTCTCTCGGACCGCGAGATACTACAATTATTACGAGAGAGGGGTTCAGATTCTCCTGTATGTTTAAGAATTTTGAAAAGTCGGCAAAATTAAATTTAGAGGACGGGTAAAATGGATCGATTTTGGCCCCCGGAGCGGCAAGTTAAAACGATATGCTATTTTTCTAGTTTTTGAGCTGTTGAATCTGACTCTGACTTTTTAAATATTTCAATTCGTCGAGAAAGATTAAAATCCGCACGTGAAGTTGTTAAACGGTCCAGTACCGTAAATTGTTATTATTGAGCTTTACGAAAACACATTTATTCGTGTCTACTGTGAAATTTGAATTTAGATTTCTCGTGAAATCGTCTCTCGACGACTCGAGTTGTTCACGTCAAATTAAGCCTGCCGATCATTTAGCAGGATACCGCGAGTATCTTTGTTTTGTATATTGCTTCAATTTCGCCCGGAGAAAAATACGTCAGTCGTGCCTAAGATTCGTTTAATCAAACCGACGTGTGTAATATTACCGAGACAAAACGAATTTCCGGTGAACATTTTAATACTTTTATCTCGTGGTCCGTGAAAAAAGAAGCGCCGAGGGAGAGCTTCCCATTCGACTAACGCGACGACGAAGTGCCATAAACGAACGGCAGCCGCAACTGTCACGACGTTCATCTCACATGGCGAGACTCTCGCGGGTGTTCACGCGTGCGACGACCCATCATTGGTGTCACCCCACAACACGATAGCCTGTATCTCGATTTGTATCGTATTTGTATATTTTATTTGTACGCCCCGACGTTTTGTCGGACGTCGATAGAGAGAGAGAGGGGCGAGAAAGAGGGAGAAAGGTAGAGAGAAGACCCCGCACTCGTCACGAAGCACACCGTTACTCTTAGCCAAAAATTACTTTTATTTAGTTTCGTTTTCAGCGCGCACTCGTCTCGTCGGCCGCCGGCGCCGAGATCACGAGCCGAGCTGTTGCCGGCTTTTCCTTCGGAAAATTGACCTTTTCTCTCGCGGAACAACCGATTTCGTAATTGCCTTACGGTTTTCTCCTCGTATGTTGCAAACGTCGAGGGGATCATTGTCAAAGGTTTGCAATGTATCGTCGAGAATTCGAATCGAGTTCCACGAGTCAAAAATTCCTTACTTTGTGTAATGGGGGGAGGGGGGGTTGAGGGTTTTTTTATCATACTAAACGAAGGATCACGCCGGTGAAGTCGCAGTCGCCGAAGAGACGATTCTTCTTAGACGTTAAGTTCCCTTCGTCGCGGTTCGCTCTCGGATTAGCCATCGATTCGATCCCGATGTTCTCCAGGACGAGGATCCTCCTCGGGAGATCCCTCTTCTCGTCCCGAAGAACTTAGGATCGTCGAAAGAGAGAGAGAGAAAGAGAGAGAAAGAGAGATAGGAGCCAATCGCGACGGGGGGCCAGCGATTATTATTATTTTTTACGGATCTTTGTTTTGCATGTTGCGCATTGTTGTTTTATTTTCTTTTTCTCCTCGAAGGAGCAAAGAAATTGTGGAGAATAAGAAAACGATAAATATATATATTATGTATATGTGCATATGGTTTCTTTTCCGTTGCATTTATTTTTTTCTTTTTTATACATTGTATCGCAGGATCTTGCCGTATGTTCCTCCTTTATTTTCTCCGTCTTGTTTTAATTTCGCCAAATTACCCGTTTTTCGTTCGATAGCAAATTTCGTAGATATACATTAGTGTGATGATTTATTACACACATACACACACACACACACAACACACATTTCATTACACCGGTCGACTCGTCGTCCGAATTGAGCCTATTTTTCACACACCGATCGTTTCGCACTCCCGTTTTATTCGTCGCTGTGTATGAACCACAGCGACGATATTTTTACCACATTTTATGTGTTATTTTACACGTAGCAACGTGTGTCGCACGGTCGTTCTTTATTCTGCGGTATAATTTAATTCTGAGTCGATATCATTCGAACGTAGTTTTAATTTTAGTTTTAGATCGATCATACATGTGTTCGCTTTTACACACAAGCAAGAGTAGCGAAGTATTTAGGTCACTCTGCATGCGTCAACTTTTTTTTTCTTTCGTTTAAATATAAAATCGCAGAGACCATGCGAGAGCGCCTGGAACGAGGGGGGATCTACCTACACACCGTGTCAAAGATGCAAAATCACCATGGCTCGCGTAGCCTCTGCGCTTTTGTATCTCTCCAGTTCGACTTCGTCGAGTCTTATTCTGATTTATCACGTTTTTCGTAACAGTCATTTGGACATGAAAGTGCAGAGAGAGAGAGAGAGAGAGAGGTGAACGACGAACGTGAGCGGAAAAATGATCTCAATATTGGCAGTGCAGAGTCACTGTGTCGCGCATAGTCGCTCTGCGCGCTTTGTATCTTGTTAAATTTCGATTATCGAGTCTCCTTTTACTTCATACCTAATTGTGTAATTTTCCCACGAATTATTTAAATATAAAACCACAGAGGGAAACCCCACAAACGAAGGGAACGACGTCTCGTCTCCCGAGCCACGCAAGATCGCCGTCGCACTGTCTCTGCGCTCTCATACGGAGAAAAATAATTTCGCCGGCATAAGTGAATTATCGTATTGTTCGCAATTAGAACGAAAACGGTTTTGTTGCCAGGATAGAAGATATTCTTGCTGAGTGATTTGCCCTTAAGACGCGTTAATTCGCTGTCAGAACGAAATAGTGTTTTCCTAATTCGTTTGTTAATTTTTTTTTTTTCCCACGGCTCAATTCGTATATTAAGCAGAACAAGTCATTTTGCTGGGACGTTTTGCTGCCATGCAATAAGACAGATTTTGCTGCGTCAGCAAATTGTTTTTCTCCGTGTATACACGGGACAGGATGTGTCTGAACTCCACTGACAAATTTACAGGGTAGATTTTACGTGAAAAAAATAAGTAAAAAGGTCCCAGTAAATATATACGTTTTCAAACGCATGATTTCTGAGATATGGATGTCGCAATTTTAGCTTAAAAGAATCTATTTTATTAGATAAAATATATCGTGTCTTTCGAATAAGTGATTACACATATACCGTTGTAAAAATTCTTCAAAATGCCTGCCTCCTTTATCAGTGCACAATCGACACCTCGTAAGTAATTTTTTACTTTCACTCGCGACACAAATTGTAACGGATACACCGATGTTGAAAGAAACGATTCTCCCGTTGAAAGTCAAGAATCATCCAAATCGATAGGTATTATCACCGAAGAAAGCAAAACAAGTTTTATCAGCGACACTTTCTCTCGTCGCCTTCCACATCTCAGAAACTAAAAGTTCAGCTTTCGCGGACACGTGTGTTTGCCAGGACCCCCTTACTTATTTCTCCCCGCAGAATCTGCCCCGGAAGTTGGTCGGTAGATAGTTCGGGTGCGCCACCACCCTGTACTTGAAAGATCTCCCAGTATCGCTCGGCCTTGTCGTTCGTCCCGCGAGCACGCGCGCGATAATCACGAGCCCGGTGACTAACGGCGATATTTCCGCAGATTTCACGGCGAGCAAGAGCGGCGGCGACGGGAGCAGCAGCGGCGAGACCTGGAAGGAGAAGACACGCGGTATGAGCGGCCAGCAGGGCTCCTCGCCGGCCGCGACGGACACGTCGTCGTCGCCGACCTCCTCGTCCACGTCCTCGTCGTCGTCGGCGGCGCGAGCGTCCGCCCTTACGCCGGCTACCACGTCGTCGGCGACGACGACGACCCCGTCGACGGCGATCCCGACGACGACGACGTCGAGCGGCGGTGGCGCGAGCAACCGCAGCTCGTCGGCGTCGCCGGCCTCCAGGGCGCAGACCAACACCACCTCGAGCGGCAACACGTCGATGTCGGCGCCGAGCGGCCGGCCGGCGCCGAAGCGGCGCATCCGGCGTCGCGCCTCCTCGCAGTCGCAGGACCCGGCCGAACAGCTTACGGAGATGTCGGTTCGCGGGTTGAACCTCTTCCGCTACGCGTCCATCAACGAGGGCGTCTACCAGTGCACTGAGTGCGCGAAGCTCGACATCCAGAAGACCTTCAAGAACAAGTACAGCTTCCAACGGCACGCCTTCCTCTACCACGAGGGCCACCAGCGCAAGGTGTTCCCGTGTCCGGTCTGCAGCAAGGAGTTCTCACGGCCGGACAAGATGAAGAACCACATGAAGACCGTGCACGACTGCTTCATGCCGAAGGATTGCGTCGTGCCGTTCGGCTTCTTTCTGTCGCCTTAGCGGGCGGCGCGAGGGCGGGGTGGGCTGTCGACCGGCCCGGCTGCACAGAGGAACGCGAGGAAGATCGCGGTCGCCAGAGCGACCGCCGCGCCGTCCAGGACGGGCGCGACCGCTCTCAGACGCGGGAGCCGCTCCTGAGCGGCGGTCTTCGCGATAGCGACGGACGGAGACGAGAATATGGATTACGGGCAGCGATCTACAGGGTGAAGGGGGTTCAGAATCTGGCGCGAGATCGGTAGAGACGGTTCATTGATATCGGTTAATTGATTGCGCGGTGAAGCGGCTTTCTGTAAAAATTAGCGTAACGCGTTAGATTAAAGTTCACGTGAACGAGATGACGGGAGGTATTTTGGTGTACGGTGCGATCGGTACATTTACGGTGTGTAAATAATATTTCGTCGAAATCGCAGAGATCGCTGCCCCCCTGGTGGAACTTCCTGGCGGCAGTCCGCCGTCGCTATCGGCAACATCGCGTTTCCCATGTTACGTAAGGCGTCATCCGACGCCGGAGGACAGTAGCCACGGACCAATCGTGTAGCCCATCCCACCCCCGCGATGATTATGATGATGATGATGACGATGATGATAATGATGATGATGATGATGATTCCGACTTTCGCTGTGTTCCTCGGAGAAGACGGCCGAGGAGCCTTCCCGCTCAAAGCGGGAAGAAGTTGCTTCCTGAAGTGAAGGAGAGAAAGAAAGAGAGAGGGAGAGAGTGAGTGTGTGTGTGTGTAAGTGAGAGAGAGAGAGAGAGAGAGAGAGAGAGAGAGAGAGAGAGCTCAAGAAGGGGAGTCGAGAGGAAGAAGAGGAGGCGGCGGCAAGGACGTGCGATGGACGCTGGAGCACGAAGAGACGCGAGTCTCTTGGTGGAGTTCTCGCGGCCTCCTTCCCCCTCGCTTCCACTGTACATTAGTATTAAATGACCCTCGAACTGTGCAATAACGAGCTCGATCCTCGCTCGCTCGCTCGCTCGCCAAGTCGTAGCGTGTAGCTTGTCCTTGGTGGAGAATAGAGCGTGGACCCGCAACGTGGTGCACGCGGACTGGCCGAATGCCAGCGCGAGTATCCGCGCCTTGGGAGAGTGATAAAAAGGGGGAGAGGGGTGGCAATTAGAGAGCAACTGAGTCCCGAGGCGAGGATGACGACGGGCGAAGCGCTCTTTGAATCATCAAGATCAGAGCGACAAAGAAATCGGAAGAATTCGACGGATTCGCATTCGTTCTCTGCGTGCACCGCGAAGCGAGATCGCGCTTTCCATACCCCGAAGAAGCCGCCGACTTGAACGTTTTGCTGGATATCGTCGGTGCCGAGCAGCCTTCTTCTAGCCTTTCTTCTTCTTTCGACGAAAATATACTCAGATCAGATTACGAGTATTCATTGATATTTGCATGGAGCTGCGTGGAATTGCGAAGAGATGACGTTTGTCCCCCTCCCCGGGGGGGGAGAGGGGGCGAGCGCGGCGGCTGTCTTCGGGACACGAGAGTCAAGAATCCGCGACGAATTATAACGAGATCTCTCCGCCGAGGAGTGACGAAGAGTGAAGTAAAAACGATTCCAATTCGATCTTACGCCGGCCTCCGGCTCTCCGACGTTTTCACGAACGGCCGTCTCCTGCGCGAATCGAACCCGTTCCGAGCTCGTTGTCTCGCTGCGACTTTGTCTTTTATTCACCTTTAAATTTTTTCGGCTTTAACTTTACGAATTTTCGTATTCCTGTTTTTTTTTTTTTCACTCGATTGTTCTTTAGCACGCGCGGACACAAAGGGATATTTCGCACAAAAGTGAAGCAGACGAAGGTACAAGAAAGCGAACACGGGACGTATCGAGAAACCAGAGAGAGAGAGAGAGAGAGAGAGAGAGGAGGCCGAGCTAATATTTTAAATATGTTATATACGCGAAGTGGAAAAGAATATAAAAGAAAAAAAAGAGAGAGACACCAAGAGGAAGACGGATTGTGTATATTTATTGCAAAAAAGTAAAAATCCAGCGTGGATTGTCCGAGACGACGGCGAAGAGAGATGTGGAGAGAGTGGGAGAGAGAAAGAGAGAAAAGCAGCCTCGGAGCGCAAAACTGGATGGTTTCTTCTCCTTCCTCCCCCGAGTTTCTTCCTGTTTTTTTTTTCTTTTGATCTCTTCCGAATGAGTGTATCATAGGCGCATTAATTATTATCAATTTATTACTAGTTACTTGCTATTATCGTTTACTCTCGCACTTGCTATATTAATTAAAAACTGCATTATTTTTATTGTCACACTGTTATTATATCTATTACAACTATTATTATTATTATTATTATTATTATTATCACATTTGTTCGATAAGGATTATTAACTTTTAGCTCTGGACCAGCATGCAAAAATTGCTTATTATTATCGCACTAATTATTATTATTATTATTACTTTTAGATATGTTTAAGCGAACGCACAGGCGCACGCGCACGTAGAACAGAAGACGTTCTAAAGTATGTATGTATGTACACCAATCAAACGGTGTGGGTGTTTGCGACAAGTTGTCCGTAAAGATCCGACGAACACGGAGATGTCGACAGCGGTGGGTCGTTGTCGACATCGTTGAGAGAATGTGTGAGAGTGTGTAAAGAGTTGCGTGAGAAAGAGAGGGAGAAATAAAAAGCGAGCATACAGGATGGCATCATCAATCAACTCTTTGAGTACGAGAGCGTAACCTCCGCCCGCGCTCGAGGAACGTACTTGCATGTCCTTGTTAATTCCCTGCGAAGACGAAATCGATCCAGAGCGGGGAGATAGAAGAAGAAGAAGAGAGAGAGAGAGAGAGAGAGAGAGAGAGAGAGAGAGAGAGCTTTCGAGGGAGAACCGAGAACCGAAAGCAGTATTTTGGTCTTCCGCATTGACGTTTATTCGTACGTGTGTGATGTGTGCGTATGGTTTGTGCGCGTATGTGTATATGTGTGTGAGAGAGGGAAAGGAGAGAACGAAAAATGAAATATGAAAGTGTGAATATACGAGGATAATGCGAGAATGCAGTGAAAGAGAGTTATTTAACAAAATATATATATACGAGAGAGCGAGAGAGAGAGACACAAAAAAAGAGATATATCATACGAGAGGGAACGTGCGCGTGCTTGTGATATCTTCCTCCGCAGGAGTTCGAGATCGGGGGATATCAAAGTCGCAATTCTAATATAGCCTCTGTCTGTACGCGGAGTTCGAGTGACGGTGTAAGAATTACTTTGAATATTACAAATGTCAGTTAATCAGTTCAGTTAATCGCACGTCGATCAAGTCGACTATAAAATTAATTATATGTTAATGAATTAATTTATAACGCAGGGAAAATAACGATTCATTCTGTCCGTTTGCTTTCGTGAATTTCTCGACTGTAAAGGGTTAAGGTTCTCGGTATCGCGATTCTTCCCGAATGGAGAAATTTATTCCGATAATTCAGAAACCTTTCGGTGGTATATATTCTGCTGGAAAATTTCGTGATGTAAGAACATCGTGCAACTTTCGGTCTCGGCCATTTTCACCAATTAAGATCATGAGTGATCAAGCGACTAATTGATATCTCGATGCGAGGTCCTAAAAACAGCACGTTTCAAAATGCTACGTTTAAGAATGTCGCGTTTCCTCTCCACTTTCCAAGATGTCGCGAACTTATTTCTTTAATTTACAGTTTAGTTTCGTACGATATGATGATTTTTATTAATAATAATAATTATTCTTACTGCGTTACTATATATATCTGCAATTTTTTTTTTTTGACACGGTTCAAGTTAATGTTCATTATTTGATTTTCCAATTTTGTCTGTAATAGCGAGTATATATATTTATATATAAATATATATATATATATATATATACACAAATACTAGTAGCGCGCGAGGTGCGTTTAGGCTTTAAAGGAGACGCAGTAAACGAAGCGAGAAATAGCAAAATGCGGTTATTATTATTATTATTATATTATTATTATATTCACGATGAAGATATTTTATTTAAGCGTTAAATGGTACATATATTATATATATATGTATAGAGAGAGAAAGAGCGAGTGTGTGTGAGAGTGAGAGAGAGAGAGAGAGTGAGAGAAAAGAGAGAATGTGCATAATTATGTCATCCCTCTTCTTCCATCCTTTTTGAAATTGTTCAGAGGCAAACAGTCGATTTGTCTTCACGATTGAACGTTGTACAAATTTCTCCCGGACCAAAGTAAGAAGGAAGAAAAATAATCACGCGTTCGCATTCAATCTGTTCTGGAAGTTTCGAGTGTATCACCGGGCGTATCACTTTATCGTCAATAAATCAATCGCTTTCCCGATTTGGCAAAATCGTGTTTGCAATAGGGAGAGGGGGGGAGTGTGATCGCGCGGGTTCTCAGAATAGGTCTGCACGAGCACGCACGTTGCGCGAATGAGAGAGAAAGAGGAGAAAGAAATCTATTATATTATATATATATATATATATATTATATATATGGAAAAAATATATTATATATATTACGTTATATTATATTGGGCGTCCGGAAAGCACCCTCCGCGGCGCGTTTGTACGTTTATATGTATATACAAATATCTATATATATGTATCTGTTCCGCGCATATACATATATATACATATGTATTGGAGAACAATAAAGGAGAAGCAAGCTGCACGTTCGCACACGCATCGTTGTCGCATCTTGGACATATCGCTCTGTCCCGCGATTAATGTAATTTGTACGGGTGTATCTATATAATTTCTGGTGCCTGGTGGCAAGGAGACCATAACACACACACACATACACCACACACATACACACACACACACACACACACACACACACACACACACACACACACACACACACACACACAATCTAATAATCCGACGATGATTATTATTATTTTTATTTGTTTTTATCTAATTGTAGTTTCTTTGTAACTCTTTGTGATATACATTGCAATAGTCTAGCGCGAGTCTGTTTCTTCTATCATCCTTCACTGCGAGTATGAATAATATAATCCATATGTACATGTTTTATTTATACATATGTATGTATGTATATGTTTTCTCAGCGTTGAAAATTAGGCACATCTAAAAACTGGCGTCCGATAGACCCGGTCTGTCTACGGAGAGTCCGTTTGAATTAACCGGCTGCACGATTGGCGCCTGAAATACGGCATTCGGCTGACTCGGCGATGTTGCTCGAGCGAGATCACGAGACTTTCGATCGTACGGGAATTTGCCGAGCAGCCACAGCATCGATCTGACAGCACCTCTGAGAAGCGAGTGTTTGATATTTGCGACTATAATTGCATATTGAAATAGTCAAGCAGGTCATTTTTGTAGCGAGTGTTACTATGACGATAACTTTGCATGCATATTGTTACTATTGCTCATTTGTTAGAGCAACTAAACAATATGTTTGACGTCGGAAATGACTATGACGATTAATTTGGTGATATGAGCCACATTTTTTTTCTCGGTACATGAAAATCCTGGAGATGACTATAATAGTTATGGTGATTGTAACTTGGTGAGAAATGAACCATGTTTTATCTCAGTATATGGAAATGACTGAAATAATTATAATTACTATAGTGACTGTAACTTGATGAGATAAATTATTTTTTCTATGAGTATACGAGAATGACGGAGATGATTATATGATAACTATAGTGACTGGAACACGACGAGACAAATTGTTTCTTCCCTCAGCGTATAAAACTGACGGTCAACTATGTGACTAACAACAGTAGATGACTGTAATTTAATGAGAGTAACTATTTTTTTCTCTCAGCGTAGAGTGAAATATTTTCACTCGAACGAACGTCTCCCACCTGTTGCTTCCCGTCAATGCTACCGGTTTTCTGTGATAGCCAATCAATCGGGACGCAGCGCGGTCTAACGAGCGGTCTACCTTTTTCTCGTTGCATGTGCGATCGGCAGATCAGCTGCCGAACCTGCCGAGCGACATCACCTTCGAGATCTGCAGCTCGTCGTCACCGTCGCCGCCGGCGCCAGCCTCGTCGGCGTCCTCTTCAGCGACGCGCGGCGTCGCCGAGGACACCTTCAGCGCCGACGACACCGGCGGCACTTTCATCAAGGCCGAGAATGTGGTCAGTGGCGTTCACTTCCTGACGGATCGCGAGGAGGATAGAACGGAGGACCTTTTGTTACCCAAGTCGGAGTCCGGCGAGAGCGAGCCGGAGGTCAGGAAGCAGGTTGGTTGTCTCCTCGTCCTCCCTCTCCCCCACACGATTTTCTAATCCCGAAGAGGGCTTGATCGGTAATTAGAGGTTGCGACTGAATCGTGAACCGTCCGATTTCGGCGCAGCGAATGATGCAGATCGAGTTTGAGAATTCAGCTGATTGCTGGTATGCTCTCTGAATTTCAATCGACGATTACTAATATAATTTTTAATAGCGCTAGACGACCCGTGCTTGGCTCTTAATAGCCTCTTTTTCTACCCTTCGACCGAATTTTTTCAAACATTCATACCGTGAAATATTTTCCGGCGTTATTTTCACTTTGTTGTTGGGCGTGAATTTTCTCACGCGAATTTTTCCGAATCACTTCACTCCGGTTCAGATAGTACTCCATTCGGAGTCTCTGTATCGTTCGCGCTCCGTTTAAGACGAGCGAGGCGGGAGAGAGAGAGAGAGAAAGAGAGTGAGAGGAGATAAGAAAAAAACACCAATAAACGTTATTTTCCAAGCTGCTGGAATACCTCATTCAAAACGACGGTTCCGTAGTCTGCAAGTGGTGCGGCGAGGTGCTACCGTCGCGAACCCGTTGGTACAGGCACAAGTACAAGCTGCACGTATCCACCCAGGTGGCCCAGCCGGCGCCGCTGTTCAAGTGCCACAGCTGCAACGCGTACTTCAAGTCGCGGAAGGGCTACATCGGACACCTGAGCTCCCGGCACTCCGACAACGAGAACGACGAGAACCGCGAGGAGCCCGCCAACAAGAAACCTCGGAAGACCGCCGACGTAAGTGTACGTTCACTGGAAGTGTATCTGGAAAGACAGAAAACAATTGGAAATTCTAACACCGAGGAGTGAAAATTAAGATATGCGTCCGGTAGACAAAGCGGTACGGAAAAGTGACAAAAAGTGAGTTGCTTCCATGCCTGCTATTATCACCATAAATATCTTCTTGGAAAATAGAAATATTTTATTAACCGTCAGATGAAGGTGAGAGAAGTTTACGTCTACAGAAGGTGTTCGTTATTGATTAAATATACGATATCGATCATTTCATTATCCATATCGAGACTGCTCGACGATCTGGCACGATTCTTCTCCTCTGACGGAGCAACGCGTTGTTTCAGATCGGCAAGGGCCCCGACTGGGAGCAGCAGAGGGAGAAGGAGGAGAAGCTGGTGGCGGACATAATCGACCGGGTGAAGAGGGAGTGCGAGGCGCAGGGCGAGCCGGTGTCGAGGCGAGGCTACTCCAGGAGGTCGACGATCATGAATAGCTAAGGCCGAGCCCGCCGCGTCGGCGACCACGAGAGGCAACCATATCATCGTCGGGCGAGGCCCTCCTCGTGATCTCCCGAAGGGATCCGCACGAAAAGAAAAATAAGGAAAAAAAAGAAAATCGACGCTCGACATCTCCGCGGCCCCGAAACACGGCGAAACACGCTCTCTCCCCCCATCTTTTTTTTCTTATACAAAGGATATATATATATATATCGATCTTTATTTTCGAGAAACGTAGAGAAACGGCATAGCGGTTCCTTTGGGTATATGACGGATAATCGGGAGGGGGGGG
>NW_014557105.1:147458-165351 GCF_001313825.1 Dinoponera quadriceps | reverse complement strand
GGGGGGGGGGGGGAGAAAAGGAAGAAGGCCGCCGGAGTAGTAGGAGTCGAGCGTCTTCGGGGTTCGCGAAGAACACGTTCCTGATAATCGAACGAGATATGCGTCGTTCGGGTGATGTAAAAGAATAGCGGGACACGGCTGCGTATATTTTTTCCCGGCCAGCTGTGGGCCAACGCGACGAGAGCGACGTCGTGTCGACGTCGGCGTTTCCCCACGATCTCGACCGTCGTGGATCCTTGTAAATAGAGAAGAGCGTTTTCCCTTACCGTATCGGCGAACCCGCGAGGGGACTCTCGATCAGCCGGCGATCGCGGATCGTTCCATTGCTCATCTTCCCCTCTCTCTTTCTCGTTCACTCGCTTTTGATTTCCCTGATTTCACTTGCCCTCGCAAGTTCGATTCCCGAAAACGATTCCGAAAGCAAGGAAGGGTGGCAAGAGGTTGTAGTGGTCAGCCGAGTGAAATCAAAAACGAACGAGAGACACAAATTCACGCGCGATCAAAGTTAGAGGTAATCGAGGTCTCCCCCTCCTCCCCCCCCCCGTAATCACAGCGAGGCGATTCAGCAAGTTTCGAGTCTCTCTCACCGTTCCGTAGAGAGGCTCATCTCTCGACGCCGTATTTTAGAGCTTAGAGCAGAGCAGGATTTACCGATAGGAGGCGATAAGTGATAAGCGATATCAAAGTACACACTCGTAAGGATAGCAGGTAGCGAGACACTTGTTCGGCTTCTCGTTTCGGATCGCGCGATCGAGAGTCCGCTGCGCGGATTCACGTCGTCGTGGCGAGAGCGAAGGCTCCTTCCCAGCCGAGGAAGCGAAAAAGAATAAGAAGGACCCGGGGGGAAAAAGGAGGGAATGTATGGGGAAGAGAGAATCCAGTGCCAAATGTATATCTTCCCAGGCGCACGGCGATCGTTTGCTCAACAAGTGCGACCGTACTCTGTACCGATCTTTCGTTTTTGCTAATTTCCGCGGCGTGCCCGCCGAGATCTCCCGCGTGTCCAAGGGAGGAGCCACACGCGAACGGTCGTACGACGTATTCGGCGTGTACCAACGCCGCGAGAATACGAGATTGCTCGAATCGACGAAGTGATTGATCAAATAACGCGATTATTATGTATCATCGTTGCACGACGGGCAAACGAATCGATTACTCGTCAAATTATTCGGTCATTGTAACTGCACTGAGAAAAAAGACTCGAGAATTTCTCTGTGAAATATAAGGTTCATGTTCACAGAACGCGAACGTTCATTTGAATAGACGGCGAAATGAGACTTTACTCCCAGCAAATAAAGCAATTAATGAGAAAACTTGGGTATATTTTGGAAAAATATTTTTCTACACTTTTTTTTCTAACCGACAAATATCGAAAAAAGTGTCACAAGGGAGGCATTTACCTCGCAAAATTTCAACTTTTTTTTCTCAGTGTAATGCAAACTCGATCGGTTCTCGTGTATCAAGGGGAGAATCGGTGGAGAGTGAATTGACGATCGATTGGAGCGTTTTCTCGGCTCGTACTCTAATTTATTCTTTCCGTTTTTCCGGTGCACGCCGGACGTGCGATACTCCTCACGAGAGTACCTCTAACACTCCGTATAGCTTGCACGTGATACTCCATACGCGGTGACTATCATTACATGGCAACCGCGAACAATCTTATCGAGACATACGGGTATCACACACTTAATTATATTTCCTTAATCTCTCTCTCTCTCTCTCTCTCCACTCTCTCTATCTTTTTTGTCGTCATGTCGCAAGTATATACAGAGTATTGGCGTGTGGCACGTCCCTTCGAGGACACGCGGAACGCGCGGACACGCACGCTATCGCACTCGGATAATTAGATCGACACGATTATTAGTGTCGCTAGCGGAACAATAGATAGATAGATAGATAGATAGACGAATATATGTGTGCGTGCGTCTAATCGCGGAAGCACACCCCCGAGGAGCCCAAGGAGAAAGGAAGCGGTTAGGAATGACTGAAAGTCGAATTAGCCGCCTATGCATTGGCAGTAATTTTCGAATTCTTATAAAAAATATTTTTTTTGTAATTATGTCATGTAATCGACAAAATTTGCATTCTTCACAAAATTTCCAATTTTCAACAACTTTCTTGACGCATGTACAAAAAAATCTGTAATTTTTATATAACAATATCCTGCCGTAATTATATCTTTTCGATTTTCCTTCGGGTGTGTGCGTGCTTTCCGCGATTAAGCGCACGTGATACGTACGAATAAGTATGGCATAATGCGCGCCGGCCGGACGGGGGCGGGTGCATTATACGCGTATTAATCTTGCTGAAATATTCCAAGAAAGTCTGTCCATTTTTTCGAATGTCTCGAAAGTATTTTAATCTCTATTAAAACGTCGCGCGCGCTGTAGGATCGGCGCAACGCCAGAAGAATAATCGCGCGCGCGTCAACAACCTGCGAGAGTGATTCTTGCGCGACGCATACATATGTTACATATTAGGGGTGTCCCTCGTAAATTCGGAGTTGAATCTCTAAAGATCACACACACACACACACACACTCTAACAAGAAATATATACTACTTACTATATTTGATAAGTTTGGTGCTAACGGGACACGGAAGGAAAACACATCAAGAGCACGCGTTCTCACAAAAATTTCACACACACACACACACACACAGTATTTACCCACACATACCACACTCACACATACAAACGATACACGCGTAGAAACGCGTTGAACCGCGATCGCGGCGGCGAAGTCTCTTCTGACCTTGCGTTACGCGTGATCGTGTACAGATGGATATGTGGATGCGTGCGTGAATGCCCGCGCTCGTGCACGTCGTGACGTTTCCCGGCGCTCAATATGATCGTGACACCTCCGGTGTACTAAGCCGCAACGAAGCCTTAACATTTACCACGCCACGAATCACTAGTCTTTCTAATCGTTCTCGTCATATTTGGACATGACATGATACGATATCATATTGTATGATATGGTATGCAATCTCGGTGAACATCAGCTAACAATACAAGTTACATTAACGTCGTAACTTCCCACTCAACAATGTAAATACAACATATCGGGTGCAAAAGTTTATCCGACTTTCTAATCGGTTCTCCGTTCAGAAATTCTAGAATTTCTACGAGCGCAAGATCATGCAGATGGCAGATCATCGAACAAAACGGCGAAACTTAACAAATTACGACTGTATTTAAAAATAAATAAATATCACGTGTACGTTTTGATGAGAAAACGGGACGAACTTTTGCACCAACTTAATGTGTTGTGTGTAACAGTTATATTGCTGAGTGGGAAGATGTAAACCTGATGTGATGTTAGTTGATCGATGTTTACCGGGACACGACATCGTGACCAGCTGTCGAAATGACAGCCGAATAAGCAGTACCGAATCAGCATAACGCAAACACACACATACACACATATCCAAACACATTACAAACGATTAGAAAGGCTGGTGTGTTCCGTCTCGGTGATGAAATGCTGAGGCTTTATTGAAGCTTAGTGTACACACCGTATCACGTATGTCTCACCGTTAAAACTAGAGTTACGTGTACAATCTTCGACCTTACGCGTGTATGTATAAGAATGTTCAGACACAATGGAAGGGGTAAGGAACAAAGAATCAAACATGGGCAATTAAGAAGAAGACAGAAATAAGTTATAGTTTAAAACACGATAAAAAGAACAGGGAATAAGATATAAGAACGTTTTATCACTAAAGTATCTTTCTCTAACTTTTAGAATTTCCAACTTCTTTCGTTAATAATTTTTTTAATAGACAATGGGCAACGACCAGTGCCTTGTTCCTAATCTTCTACGTGTAATTCTTTATTCCTTATCCCGTTCGTTGTGTCTGAGCCCTAAGGCCGCAAATTGTATAACTTTCGATGCGGAGAATAACAAGGGCGTACATGACGCGATGTGTACCGTGAACACGAAATCGTACAAGTTTACACAGTCGCGGATGTGACCGAGTGGAGTGGGTGCAGCGTGCACGAGCGAGGACTGCTCAAGCTCTGGTTCGTCGAAACAAAACAGCCGCCCATTGCTCGCCTCCCTCTCGATTAAATCCGAAAGCGAATCAGGCACGAAATTACGACCGATCGAGGAGAGATGAAGATCCCTACCGAATCGAGATTAAATCGGTCCGCTCGATCGAAGGGAGTCTCTCCCTCTTTCTCTCTCTCTTTCACTTTCTCGCGCATAAATCACACCTTGTGACGTGAGCAATCACGTGTCTTCCCTCTTGTTAGGATCTTTAAGCAATCCGAGAATGGATCCGTCTTTTTTCTCTTCTATCCCCCCTTGTATTCTCCCCCCCTCCGCCCCTCGTAAACTTTTATATACATTTGAATTCACGGGCGTTTCTTCGATTTTTCCGCAAAAGAGTTACCGCTGTAGTGGCATACAAATATACGGTTTTCGGGTGTCGTGGAAAAAAAAGAACCCCGTGTATACATATGTACGCGCAACGTACGTATGTAAGTATAATGAGTTACACAATAAGAGAGCCTACTGTCCTTTTCTAGGATTTTTAACGGGATCTAGAGGGAGTATCCATTTATCCAGAAACTCTAAACGAACTCCTCGTAGTAGTACGGCAAATTTCTCGTGCATTTCTCGGCGACACGAGCGTGCGTTGTTAGAAGACTAAAAGGAAAAAGGAAGAAAGAACGAAGAAAGGATACAGCGCGAACGCGAGAGAGAAAGTACTAATTACTAATAGCCGCAGATATAAAATATTTTATACTACTTTAGACTCTAGATATATATATACTACGTGTACAGGATCGTAGGAGACTTGTGTTCGATTTTTCCTTAAAAAAAAGGAGAGAGAAGTAGAGAAAAAAAAGAAGGAAATTCTCGTCACTCGACGCTGTGCCAATATGATAAACGTTCGCAAAGCCGATTAGAGTTCTCTATAAACCACCGAGCGATTTTCTTCTGATAGCAATCTTAACAATTAGAGAAACCATCCTTTAGCTCGTTAAAAAGAGAAAAAAAGTAACCGACGAATCACCGACGGCGCTTTTCCCCGTAAATCGCGTCGCGTTCGAGTCACACACGCTTTTACCGGCGCTGCTGTTGAACTTGACACTTTGCGACCTCCTTCCATAGCTGATATATGCAGTCGTCTTCCATGATATCGCCACGTTATTGTAAATACAGCGACTCCCGGTCCTCTCGTTAAGAAGCGAAGTCCTCCTCGAATGAATAATCGGACACCTCGGGCAAGTTTTTCCCCCTGTCGACGGAAAGGACGATCGCCGGACGAGTTCCGAGCGATTCGAGATTCCATTTTCACGCCGAATACTCGTCAGTTAGTTTCGAGACAGAGTCACACCTCCGCGCGCGGCCTGATCTGAGACAGTGGAAGCGCAACCGCGATTGTAACCGGGTAGGGCAGGCGAGCGAGAGAGCGGCGCGCAACTTCAATCTTCCATAATGACTCTTAAGTGTTAAATAATACCTAATCATAAGGACGCGTAAGGCTGAGAGCTCCTGCGTGCCGAGTGCGACTTGGTGGCGAGCCGGGAGTACACATATATACCGAGGAGATATAAATTATTTATTTGTTTACGAATAACACGAGGCCGTCTCGCGTGATTCGCGCTCCGGGTGGCTCGCGCGCGATCTCCTCCGTCACCGTATTATCGTCGACCGTCGAGAGAGAGTGAGTCGTTTGTTCCCAACGTTTACTCCCCGCGGGGGAGTTCACCGTGGGTTTTCAAAGGGAACGACAATGCAAGACGACGGGGAGGCGCTGCGGAACAAGCGTCGTCCCTATGTATTTTCCCTTCTTCGATCGGGCTTGCCGCTTGATACGCAAAATGATATTCAACCTCGGAAGCTCCCCGATCACTTGGGATGAGTTTCTCGCGTGAAGCGCGTGGGTGTCCGGCGCGGAGCACGAAGGGCACAGCCCGTTCCGTTTCTCCACACACCGAGAAGAAGAGAGTGAAATATTGCGAAGTGAATGTTTCTCACGACATTTCTTCGATATTTATCGGTTGGAAAGAAGTCCGACTACGATGACGGAATATATTATATATTTTTGTGAAATATACCTAAGTTTTCTTATTAATTGGTTTATTTGCCAGGAATAAAATTTTTTTATTTCGCCGTATTTAAATGTTTATTTCTGCGAAATAAACCTTATATTTCACAAATAAATTTTTATATCTTTTTTTCTCAGTGTACTTATTTCACGCGCAACTAGTAACGGAACGGATACCGTGTGGTTTATGTATATAATGATAACCATGGACAATTTGAAGTTAATCCTCGGGATACAAGATTGGTCGGACCCGGCCGGATTCATATTCTAATGTTTCCATAAACACGCTTATATTTCGTAAAGCGTTATATTTCGGGCATTTTCGATATTTTTCGACATATTTTATTTACTTTAAAATATTTTTTAACTTGCTACGAGAATAAAAAGTGCCTATTCGAAAAAATAAGTTGAAAATCTATGGAAATACTTCTACAGGTCGGATCCGACCCATACGAATGTTGTTATTTGAAGGTTAATCGAATCGCACAAATAAATTCCGTGAATATTGTTACATATGTTCTGAAAAATAAGAAAGCGATGGCGATTCATTTGAAAGTAAATCTTTAAGTGATGAGGAAAATGTATGTCATTATGGTGGATGGAACAGGAGAGGAAAGTATACGTCGTGAAAAATTACATTAAACGAATTGAAGAAGAAGCGAAAACAATCAAAAATAGACCGTAATATTCTCAAAAGTGTTTCTAACAACCAAATCGTCCACTCATTATTCATTCATATTGTTTCATTGACACCATAATTGTATGTAATTCCTCCTTCTCGCCGCAAACGTGGGAATAGTAATTTGATTCTCTGCTATTTTTTCTATTGAGGAAGCTCACAATAAATTTCTATTCCAATTTCGCGTTGAAATTGATAATGTGCACAAGCCGCGTGAACTACGTGCCTCAGCTCGAGGAGTGAGGCACTTCATGCGTCTTCACGTAGCGGAAGAGGTGGAGTATAATAGTTGCGGTATGTCCAGCCATGCGCGCATGGAGTGCGCATGAAGAGAAACGGAACGAGCTTCTACGCGCATCATGCGAGAAACGGGACGCATCCTTGAGCAGTCATTCAAAGCTCCCGTTTTCTCGTTGCCGCGATCTTGATTAATGACGACAGAAGCGAGGAAACGTATGCCCAAAGTTTTTGCAGAATATGTTGGAATCCAAAAAATACCTAAGAAATATTTATTCGATAGGTGTACCGACATCATACATTTTTACTTATATTAACATACATATTTACACGTTCAGAAAAGTTTCTTCAAATAAGAAAACATACATTTTCTTAAATCTATAACTACTACATGAAAACAATCGTTTAATTTATTTAAGTAAAAATTTAGATTCAAGTAAATATATTATCAGTACCCGTTGAATAAATATTTTTTATGTATTTTAGATACTTTTTCTCTCAGTGCACGAACATTCCACGAATCATTTGTAACGACACTCCGTTGAATTATGCTTTCGCGTTCCGATCGTATCGGGATTATATTTATAACGAGGTTCGCGATGTACAGCCGAATCAAATGTCGCTACACATTTTTGCGATGACCGCAGGACAATTTATTTGCTAACCGTACATAAAAGCCATCTCTCGTCTGACGAAAAAACGCAACGTGTGTCACATAGGCAAAATTGTTCGCGGGGCGAAGTTGGAGATAGCGGTATCTGGAAATGCGCAGCCCGCACATATAACAAGTGACGACTATCGTTGTAAATAGCGCAGGGAGCGCGATGAGCGCCCGTGCAAAACGCGAGTGCCCGTCTAAAGGTGCATGAGATGCACGTATACGTATTGTAAGCCGTAAGAGGAAAAGAGAAAAGAACAAAAAAAAAAGAAGAGGAAGAAGAGGATACCATAATACTCGCGCGACTCATGCACGCCGTTCGTCGACGGAGGACTAAACGGAACGTATTGTGCATTGTGTGTCGGGAAGGAAATAAAATCAAAATCGACCGATCGAATCTTCTTTTCGATTACCACTCACGATCCAAAATACAATCCAAAGACGGGGGCAACGTACTTCGAAATGAGTGCGGCGATCGTGTTTTTTTTCCCCCTTGGCGAGGAGAAGTTAAAAAGTGACGAGTTTCACATTTCTATTTTGTTCGAAAAGTTACATGATCACTAAAGAGTCGCAAAATTCGCGCGAAACTTTCCACCTTTCACGTTTCCGCTCTTAGGAAAAAGTTAACATGGTCGTTACTCAGAAGCTTTAAAGCCGTTAACCAAATCGGTTATCACCCAAGATATATTATCAATTTATTAAATATATATAAAAATAATTCTTTTTCTACAAATAATAATAACTCTTAGAGATAAAGAGTTGTGATAAGGAGTTATTCACCACAATGTAAATTTGTTGCGCACTGATGACTGCGGGAAGGCTTCTAAATTGCCTGTTCTTCCTTCCAACGTATGAATTTACCTCGTGAAGACCTCGTTTCTGACAATTACGAGCTGACATAATTGTAAGAATGCCGTGTCCAGATTAGATCAACATAACTGTAAGACTTTGTATCTGAAATACTTCTTCACACCGAGTCCCTGATATTCACTAGCTACGTATTTGTGCATTGCGACATCCATCGAGATGTTATCGTCCTCTGTGGCTTATCTCGACGTTACACCGGCGTCGCTCACGACCACGGTACATGAGTCCTTCCACTTCACTCGTGGATCCCTCAAGACAGTGATCTTTCTGGCCTCGCTTTGCCGTTGTCTCGCCAGCAACAGTCTCGTGGCTGGTATAGGAATCCAGTATTTGCCCAACGCCGGCGTCACTTCCATAGGCTCCGCCTCGTTCGTGGAATTCCAACGGCTGATCGCGTTCACCGTGACCACGGCCGCCCGGCACTCGAATGTGAGGAACCGACACACCTCCGCCAACTCGTCCAGCTGGTAGACCGACTCGTAGGTCTTTTGGCGCATTTGCCGCGTCTAAGTAGCAGTGGTTAAAAAGTAAGCCATTTACATAACTACAGATATTATCAAGATAATAGCAACAAAGCGACGTCGCTTCTAAATAATTTTATTGAATTACTTGAAACAATCATTTAGATGCAACAATTAGAAAGAAATTACTTAGAAAGCATTATTTTATCCTGAATATTTGGATATAATTTATTTGTAATTTTATTAATCATGATATACTACGACATATCTCGTTGACTTACTTCAGCATTTATTTTTTTTCTGAGAAAACTCAGAGAATATGCGCTCGAAACTGAATGATCGTTCATTAAAGTAACAAATTATTTCAGCCTATCTGTACCTCAAAGATGATCGCTGGTAAAGAGTCGATGATCACGAGAAACCTCTTTTCTTTCAATGAATACTGTTCTGTTTTGTACAGAGTCAATAACTGCCGTAAATCTTGCATTAATTCACTGAACGAATGCACATAGCAAACTTTTGTACGTTGCAATGCCTCCTTTATGATCTGGAAAACAAGAAATATCCTTTACTCACTCAACAAAATATTCCCCTTCACTCATATATTCTAATATATATTGTTGACACAAGTTAGAACTTTGATTCAGTTGTATGTTTTGTGTGTAACTAACACCTTTACTAATTAATGTTTCCTTTCCAACATCTTATTACCTCCTGTCCGAAATTCCTAGCTTCCAGTATCTCTTCATATCTCAACCTAGAGAAGTCCTTTTTAGTATCAAAGTACCATGCGACAATGTCTGATTGAGTGGCAGCAGCATTGGCAACTATCGTCAGACACAATTGAGTCTTTCCAGAAGATGATGAGCCACATAGCTCACACAAATATCCAGGACACAAGCCACCTTTCAGCAAATCATCCAAGCTGTCTTATAGAGAATCAAATGTTAGATTTTAAAAATAAGGTATCATCCTCTTTCCATACGATTTCATTTTGTTAATAGTTTCTCAAATATTGCAATATTTTTTATTTTGGACATTCAATGCTCATAATTGAGCCAAATCAATTTGCATAAAACATACCATGTCACACCAGTTGGTATCACATCCTTCTTCTCTGCTATGAAAAGTTCGAGCGCATTCTTCTTTGTATATCCAAATTCCTTCAATATGTGTTGCTTTATTTGCAATATTTCCTGCAAATATCGATATTATCTTCAATCAAACTGTCATTTTAAATATTAATATAAATTTGAGGTTTTAGACATTTCAAATTTGAAATATCAGATATTTCAAATTTGCTTAAAAATACAGCAGTTAAATAATTATTTAATTTAAGGACATAAATTTGATCAATTCGTTTCTCGATTCTTTTCAAAACATTTATTTCTTACCGTGTGCGAAAAACCGGTGGTTATTGTCAACTCAACCGAGTCCGCTGCGACGAAGTCGACGGTAGTAGCCACATTTTTTCGTCTCAGGTTCTCCGTCACCGTCTCGGACAAATTGGGGTGAACACTCGCGTTCAACTTCACCATTGTGTAATCCACCAATGACTCGAATTCTGAATGAAAAGTAACACACAATATCGTAATTGCGCATGTAATTCCCTCGAAAACATCGAATCAAGTGTTATTTATGCGACAACCATCTTTCGAGAAAATTGGAAAGTGGCGGCCGGAAGGACACGACATCTGTGGCAAACCGTCGAGAGAAAGAGAGAGAGAGAGAGTCGCACGATCCGTCGTATCAATCATTTCTCTCATCACTCGAACGGTCAATTTTATATTTTCACTTCGTGACGCGCCAATTCGCAATTTCCACGAGACGTACCTCAGACGCGAGAACGGCGAAACTCGGGCGAAGGCCCAGCCGCTTTTTGAATTCGTTGTTCGCGGCGGCGGAGGTGGTGGTCCACGGCGTAACGGCGCGCGCGCTGTTGTTCCGCTGCATTCGGCCTCCGACGTCGTCCGTCACAGTCGCTGCGGTGCTCGCACCGATCCGATCGTCGATCAGGGAGCGCGCGCGCGCGATCTCCGTGCGCGCGCCCTACGTGTGCCTCCTCGTCCGACGGTGAAGATGCCGCGCGCGAGACCGCGAGATGAGACGATCGACCGCCGGGCGGAAAAATGCCGGGCCGCGACACTACGACGCCGCCAGGGCTCCCGCGACGCGCGCCTACGACGGGCCGACGACGGGCGCGACGTTCGCCGCCGGCAACAACGGATTCGCCGTCGAGCGCTGCCGACGATGGCGAGGACGACGACGAGGGCGACGGCAGCGGTATGATCCGCCGGAAGCCAGGTACGTAGGAGAGAGAGAGAGAGAGAGCCGCAATCGATTGCGATGGCGAGACGAAGACCGAGTCTCGCGAATTTCTCGAGAGGAGTTTCCGAGTGTGCCACGTGGCGAGCGGATGAGGGATCGCCGAGCCCTGCTGCCTTCCACTTTGTGAGACCTTCCGCACGTTAATCCGCGCTATCTGCCTACCGTCCGGAACGGGCAATCTCGCGTCTTTCGTCTCAATATGGATGAGAGTAACGGTGGAATTTACATAAGTTCTTTTAATCGATTCCGTGGACGCGTGCGGACTACACCGAGCTCCTCCACGAGAGCTGGAGGATTAGAAAGCACCACGAGCGGTCTGTCTTCGTCCAGCTTGACTCTTATTGGTAGCCTAATGATGGGGAATTTTTCTCTCGGCTCCGACCGAGATCTCGCATGTTCGCGGATGGTGAGAAGGAATTGTGGTTGCTTTGTCTTTGTAATTATCTTCAGAATTCTTCGAGGAAGAGCGCGGTCTGTAAATTTGTTACGTAAACGTAGATCAAGGGTGCGATCTGTTTAACATTTTACGGGTTTTGGAGGATTTTGCTGTACTGAGAATTCTGCTCGTTACAACTGCACCTAGTTGCACCGTCTGTACTTGAAGAAAGGCAGGCATGCATTTTATGTCTGGTGGAAGTAGAAAGGATGAAAGTTTACGAGATAATTCAGAAGATGCAGCTGTAAAGAGCAGATATAGGGTAGGATCTACCGAAGCTGCGAACACTATGTAGCGCTTGAAGGAATAATATGATTGGTCTAATCGGCGTTTCAAAGCACTTGCAACGCGAAGTGGATCCTACCCGTAAAGATACACGTGTCACGTATTCACATATATAACGCTGGAACGCACCCTGGTGCTCGAAATGTGATTCGATAACAGACAAAGAGGAAAAGAGAAAGAGAGAGAAATAATTTCGGTGGGATGATTGTTTTTCTCTCTTCTACATAATCCGATAAGAAAGTTGTCTAATATTCTAGAAAGCAAATGGATCAATAAAATATGAGCGTTACAATCGACATAATAAAAGTTGCAACAATTTTTTTGTGAGTTTCGTGTCGAATAGTAGAATTCGTTTTTTAATAATTTTCAAGAAATATATTTACCACATATATTTGCACATAAAGTGCGTTGCGAAACTCATCGAGAAAGAAACATTGCGACTTTTATTACACGGACTGTACTTCGACGATCGTAAAGTGCGGCGAGTGAACGACGATGCGCTTTACCGGCAGAGTTTGTTGAAGCGGCTCAACAATAAAAGTAGATATATCGCCGATACATTTATATTAACACATTGCGGACTAGACATTTTTATTGCTAACCGTACCCAGTAGCCGGCTATGTTTTCGCCTCTAACGACGCAATATGAAATACGAGATATCTCGTCATCCGACCCCTAACGACGAAATAGGAAAGACAAGATATCTCGTCATCCGTCCGCAATGTGTCAACACTCTCGTTATATAGTTAGTCACAGAAATATGTTTATATTTTTTCTTATAAATTTTAGAATTCCGTGTCCAATAGGAGAATTTCTTTTTCCATAATTTTCAGATTTATTTTCCTGTTGGACTTGAAATGCGTTGCGAAACTCATCGAGAAAGAATGTTGCGATCTTTCTGTGACTGACTATACAAAATGTCGGCTGCGTCTGTGAAAGAAAGAGACAGTCATGCTACCCGGGTGCCTCCCTCTTTCCGTCTCTCTCTTTCTCTCTCTCTCTCTCTCTCTCTCTCTCCTTCCTTTTCCCTCACGCCTTGCGCGATTCTTTACACAAGTGTGATTACATAGGAAGTCACATTTCAATATTATAGTTAGTGTCACGTATGAATGACGTCATATACGCAGCCGGGATATTTCAAAGCGCCTATTGAATCGCAATCTCGGCGTATACGATTGGAGATAAAAAAAGTTCGGACCGTTTGGACGACTTCGCGCGACACGTTCGGAAAACAATCCGGCGGGAGAATGAATTTTTTTAGTGATTCCCACTAGACAAATTTTCCCATTGGCCACGCTCGGCAGAACGTTTATTTTACAACCGTTGGAAGTTTCCTATGCGCTGTATAAGTGATTGGATTATTATTCCCGTAGATTTGAAAGAATAAACCAATCTCAGCTCGGAAGACTTTCAACGGCCCAACGGAATAAACATTCTCCGCTGAACGCGGCCATTGAATATCGAACGCATTTGGAGACTCGTCGAGACAAAGGAGCGTACACCTTTTCTGCTCCCGACTGAGACATCGGTTGCGAGTCCTCTACTGGCGTAAAAGGGATTCCTTCTCCTTTGTCCTTTGTGGTTCTGCGTCGGAGAACACGTTCGATATTCAGGCGGCCGATGGAAAAATGTATCTTCCGAGAATCGCTAAAAATAAATTCCCCCTTTGAATACCGGATGCGTCGGCCGAGACCCGTCGGAAATAGAGCTAGTTTCTCGTCCTCTCCGAGTACAATAGCGAACGCGAGTTTCCCGCTGTTGTTCGCAGCTTCCCCGACACGCCCGACATTCGTCTCGTCTCTGAGAGCGCGGTGAGATAGCTTTGCGGAACAACGGAAGACGAGACGAAGCGCTGGGACATATTCGCGCGTGCGAGAGAGGACAGCATCGGCGAGATGATCGAATGGCCGAGCTTTCTCTCTCTCTCTCTCTCTCGGGCTCCTTCAGCGAGCCCGGGGGCCACCTCGGCCCGGCCGACTCGTGCGAACTCGGGCGACGGAGTTCGAACGTTCGCGCCTGTCGACCAATCGTGCGCAGCCGGCGCTGCCACGTTGCCGCGCGCAGCGGCCGGCGCTGGCCAATCGGACGGCTGTGCACCGCAGCGCTATCTCTGCGCGATCGACGCGAGGCTAGCCGTACAGAGAGAGAGCCTCGCCACGAAATTTCTGTCGGAGCCATCGCCATGTTTAGGAGCGTGTACACGTCCTTGGCCGTGCGGTGTGACGATGTATCGTAAAATATTAGATATATCTCATTCGTCGTGTGTTACGTGAGGTACCCAATTGCGAGTCGGCCCACGCGGATCACGAGTGTGACGATTATTACCGCGGATGGCACGTCTACGTCGTGGAAATTTGTGATTACGCTGTGGTAAGTCCGCCCTCTCGCTACGGTGCCACGCCAACATGGCGGACGAAAAATTTCCTTTGTATCACGCCGCACCTCACCGCACGCCGCGCCGCGTCACGGTTTCCCCACCCGTCGACGCCGAGCGTCGTCGTCGTCGTCGAGCGAGGTCGTCTCCTCGCGCCTTCCCTGCCGCCGATTACCACGGCCGTTACTTAGTGCGACGCACCGGTGTGTTCTCCTCGAGGAGTCGAGGCGAGAACGTGCACGGCGCCGTCATCGTCGTCGTGCACACCTCGACGACGCTGCCTCGTGCAGCCGCGCGCTAGAAAGAGATCGCGCGAGCCTCGGGTCACCCCCCCGCATCACAGAGCCCGGGATTTCTCGACGCTCGCGACATGTCGTCCCCTCCTCTCCTGGCACGCGCGATCCCCGACACCTCGTCGTCGCGCACGACGCCGAATTTCGCTTATATATACGTCGCGTTCTGCGCAATACCTGCCCTTTTACAAGGCCGCGCGCATCGCCTCCGCCAAATTCGACGCTCTCCGCTCGGTCTCTCTCGCTCGCCCGCTCCCTTTCTTTCTCCCTTTCTCGATTCACGTTTATGGCCGATCGATGCTTCTCTCTCACGAGCGGGGCCCGCTCTCGCGTCGCCCGTCGTGTTGTTGTTGTCCGCGGCACTTGAATTTTTCCGCATTCGTGCGCGCTAGTTACCGCTCAGTAGCGTATCTAGTTACTCGACGATTAACCGTATATCTTGAGCGTCCTCGTGCTGTTGTTTACTCAATTAAGATCGAGTTACCGAGGATGCTTGGCGCAACGTGTCAATGTACTTTTAAACGTTTAATTTCATTGTACTTTGTTCTATGTACGCGGAGGGAAGAATCGATCTTCGCTGTGATACAAGTGTCCACTGCTGTGTTCTGCAATATTGCTTCATCTTTTTAGAATAACATGCAATGAGTGACAAGCAAGATACACCCATCCTACCACCCCTCAGCCGGGGTGCGAGCAGCAATGGAGGTGCTACTAATGGGGGTGCGTCTCAACAGACACTTAGGACGTCGCAAATTTTTGCTCCTGCTCAAGGCCTCAATGTGCTCGCTACTGGGCAACAGCTCATTACCGTTAACACTCAGGTTCCTGGCCTCACACAGGTGAGTCTTCATCTTTGTGAATTACTTTTTTTTTTCTTATTGTCTTTTATTATCTGTTACTCAACACGTTACCTGTACTCAGCAGAAAAAGCACTTAGTGGATGTTTGATGGTTGCATTCGGCAACGGAAAAAGCGGTCGGTAAATTTAAACCAATTAGTTGATAAATTACTCAATCATTGTGCAATTATTTTGTTTGCCAAATGCAACCAATGACTGTATTCAGCAGAATGTTAATCTTACAGCTGTTGGAAGTTTTCTGCGCTGAAATTGGATTATTCTTCTGTGTCTATGAGAATAATCCAATTTCAGCCCGGGAAACTTCCAACAGTTGTAAGATAAACATTCTGTTGAATGTGACTAATGATTACTGATCCTGATTGATACATTCTCTTGGATTCTCTATCAGGAATCTAAAATAATGCTCCTGTCACAGACAATAATTATTGAGCGTTCACTGAGCTCCTCTGTTGAACATTGTTGACTGGTTATTTGTCCTACACTGGAAGAAAAAAAATGCTACGTTCAAATAAATACTAAAGAGTATAGGAGTGTTATCATACTTGGTTTAAGTAAATATTATTTAAATGTATCACTTTTTTCTTTCAGTATGCTACATTCAAGTAATATTTATTTAAACTTAGTAAAATAACTGCTCCAATACACTCTTTAGCAAATATTTACTTGAATATAGCACTTTTTTCTTTCAGTATATTTTTGTTTTTAGCTTTGTTTTGGTCATTGCCAAATAATTCTGACCAACAATCACTGATTTGCCAATCACAAGTCTCATAATTAGCCAGTGATAGGTCTGTTCTTATTAGCTGAACTAATTCTGCACCGGAACTCGATTCCTTTTTCATTCAACGTTAGATTATTGTTTCGTTCTATAGACAAGTAGTGCAATTGTTAGTTCAGCCAAAGGGAACAGATTTGATGCGTTAACACGTTTATTGCCAATCTTACCATGTGGTACAGAGATACGAGATAGAGAGATAATCTACCTTAGTATAACATCTAATAACGAACGCGTGAAATCAATCCAGCTCTCCCATTAAATCTCGCTGATTGTTCATTCGCAGGTTATCCCGACATATTCGCAGGTTCACTCGACGACTATCGCGAACGCGCAACAAGTCGGGGTCACGAGAATCGTTAATATCGCGAACACCCAGTCGCGTAACGCCACGGCAGTCGTGGGCGGCGCGATGCCGGCTAGCGTGAACGTCGTGACCGCATCGTCGCCGCACCCTACACCCATCGCCCGACAAAACTCCACCAAGGTCGTGCTGGCGACGTCGCCGAAGCTCATGCGCACCGCCAACGTGTTCGTAACGCCTATGTCGTCGTCACAGGCATCGTCGTCGTCGTCTTCGTCGCAGTCACAGGCATCGTCGTCGTCATCGCCACAGGTAACGCCTTCTTCGTCGCCAGCAAGGAAGCGGTTGAAACTGTCGGACTCGGGCGAGAAGTCTACACTCGCCGGCGAAGACCTTAGTGGTTTGCGTAAGCGGGTGATCGAATACAAGATGCGCCGGATGCAAACCATCCGCGAGAAATACGTCGAGAACGTGGCCGAGCTCTTCTTCCTGCACGCCGGCGGCAATATGATGGACTATTTGGCCTGGCGGAAGCGACAGCCGACGTCGCAATATTTGCACTTCCTGCGGCAGCATCGATTAGACCCGGAGGACGACGACGAGGACTTGACGGTGCCGTTACCGCCGTTACCGTCGGAATTGTCGCAACTCTCATCGTCCGCCAACAACACCGCCACCGTTACCGCCGCCGCCACCGCGGCCACCGCCACCGTCACCACCACCACCATCACTACCACCACCACCACCACCGCCGCCGCCTCCGCCGCCGCCACCACTACCACCACAGCCGTCGCAGCGGCAGCAGCCGCCGCTACCGTAGCCGCCGCCGCCGCAGCCGCCGCTACCACAACCACCACCGTTACCAGCACCACTGTTATGACTACTGCCACGTCCGTCTCCACCGTGGTTTCCGCGCCGAGTCAGAGCAACGCCGCGGAAGTTAAGATCCTCGGCGTGGGCGCCACACCGGTGGCAGTCTCCACTACCTTACCCGCTGCAGTGGCGCAACTCACGCAACACGGTAATACACACACGCTTCGTTGATCTTCTCTCTGTGTTGTCTCGTCCTTTCTCTCAGACATTTCAACTGGTCGGTAGTTGTTAACCCAGCTGTTGCATTCTCGCGATCCCACTTATGTCATCAGTAATTAATTGATACTTCTGATGCCAGTTCGAACCATCGTTCCGTGCTGGTTTGAAAATAAATATTTTTTTGGCCAAAATTCTGAATGATGGAAATGTTTATATATATATATATATATATATATATA
>NW_014557105.1:128164-147424 GCF_001313825.1 Dinoponera quadriceps | reverse complement strand
TATATATATATATATATATATGGGGGAGGGGGGGGGGTCTTTAAAAGGAGAAAAGAAACTATTGATAAGTAGTTCAACTTTTATTTTACCCTTTTTTTCTTAAATATGTACAAAACTAAATAAATTAAGTTAAAAATAAATAAATAAGTAAATAAATACGAAACTTCTAATAAAAGGATGAGAAAGAAAATATGGGAGCGGGAATATTTGAATAATTCAGTGGTGTAAAGTGCAAACAACCGGCAAGTAGAAGGTTCGGTTCCCGGCAAACTCCAGCTCCCGATATATGTTTTTCTCTCCGCTCTTAGCACAATTTTGACAGATGTGTGATTAAGACTACGTTCTCTGTGCGCTCATGTGCTGTAAGCGTCATCCTATCTTCCTCGAGCAATGTAATGAACAATATAAAGATAGAATGACGCACTTACTAAGTGCGCGAGCGCCTAAAGAGAGCGCAGCTTAAAGATTACTTTTAAATGAGCAATATTTTTAGCATCACGTTTACTGATAAATGATAAGAGAAACGATAAATAGTAGTGATTTGTGATTATTTGACTGTACAATTTGAGGTGGAACTTCAGAAAACGAGTTCTGGCCAAGAAACATCCGTCTCAAACCACCGTGCGCTTCCATGCTCGTCTTTGCACGGACAAAACGCCTAGAGATTTATGCGAACTATAAATTACGAGAAATCGTGTGTACGAGATAATTTACATACAGAGACGATAAGTCGGTTCGATTGAAAGTTACGCTTACGTACGAGGTCGTTGGACGTTCACTCTCGAATTTGCGGAGCTACGTCGCTGCCCTCCGAGTCGCACTGCCAATATGATACAAACGTTTCCCCGCTCGCGTTCACGGCCGAACAATTACCGTCGTGAGTTGAAATCCCGGCGAATTAACACGGCAAATGAATAATCCGTCTGCGCGGTCACACACACAGGACAAATACCGGGTAGGCCTCAAGGTGGCCGCCATGGCATGGTGTTTGCCTTCCGAGCGGCAATTCACCAGTCTCCGCCTGTCACCGTTCACCCTTCATCATCCGCTTCTACTACTCTAGCACCCACGCTCATTATAGGTGATTACCACCGCCAGGTTGCCTCGTCTGTCTGCCTGTCTGCCTGCCTTTTCTCTCGACGTGCTTTTTTCCCGGAGCACAGTCCGTCGGAGTCCCTGAGGTGGAACACGCGGGCAAACTCCTCACGGACTGTGTCCGTGCTCCTATCTTGCGTTCGCATGTTAAATATTGTCGTTGTCCCGCGATAAACCGCGTCTCATTGTATCTCGTGACGCATGTTTCTACCTGAAACGTGGCGAGACACACCGATCTCTCGCCACAGTTTTGTGGATAGGATTCACCTCATGCTGCAAACGCCTCGAGGCACCGTATGATGGTCTTTTTCAGTCAGATCTTTTCTTTTTAAGCGCTCCAGAGCGTCTGCAGCTTCAAGTAAATCCTATTCTGTATATGTATCGTATACGGTCAGACACAAAATAGCTTGCGACACTTTTTTTTTTATAAGTTTCAGGACGCATCCCGTATTTAATATGAAAGAATTTGTCTCCCAGTAATTTTCAGCAGACACGTTTTCCTATTGGATACGAGATGCGTTGCGAAACTTATTAAAAAAAAAAAGGATATTGCAATATGATCAATCACCAAAAGGTTGCAACAATTTTTTTCATAAGTTTCAGAACGTAGTATCAATATAGATGTCCATTGATCTATTCATTAATACAATGCGGTCACAGAGTCGTATGATCGCGGTCGTTCAAGTCACTCCACTTCAAATTCGAGCGACTTTTTTGATCCAGTCAACCAATCACTGGAGAGCGACTTTCAGTCCAGTCAACCAATCACTGGAATTGGAAATTAACCGATTCGAACGACCACGACTATACGATTTTGCGATCTCGTTGTAGACTCATCTTTTCCTTTTTTTCACGAGTCGTAGCCCTAAAATTATATACACGCAACGAAACTTTAGTATCGATCGGATCAACCAATCGCATTCGAGAGCCTCCATATCATAATCTCATGGTATCGAGCGTTCTTAAACGTTATTGGCCGATTCGCTCGATTCGTTGCTCAAGTTCCATCGCTTACGTTTCTCTATGTGCTGTGTGATGTTCACTCGTCTCAATCGGCGCTTTTCTCTCGGGAGACACTTCTACATTTCACATTGCTTTCGCTTTTAAATAGTTATCGCAGCCCTCGTAGATATCCATCAACAATAACTGGCTTGATCGTTACTTCGAGGCGGTTTGTTATCGATGGAAATATTATTTTCGGAGCATATGTAAGGTTGTTTAGTGGCACACATACTAATAAACCTAAGGGCGCTGCCGTACAACAAATTATCGCTGCGTATCGCTTTATCAACCATACTGAATCATCGGAGCGGAATCCTCATAACGGTGTTATCGTTGCAGGTGGCACGTCAGTAGTGACGGAAACGTCGAAACCGGTGACCACGGTGGCAGCTGCGAGCCCCGTGGTGGAGAAGCCACCGTCAACAACCGCTGTCGTCGCGACTGCCACGCTGAAGACGCCCGCGGCGATCACCGCGCTCAGCAGCCCGCAGCCTATCGTCAAGCTGGTTAAGTTGTCTTCTACGTCCACTACGGTAACTACGTCCTGTGATATCACGAACAATCAGGAGCAAATCGTGGAGAAGGCTAAGCAGGTGATTGTCGAATTTTTCGCAACTGAAGTTTTTCCTACATCGATATTGGGGCCGCGTTCCGATATTCACTACTAAAAAAATCAATAGTTCGTGTTATACCGTAAGTATCGCCGTAAGTTATACCGTAATTTTCAGCACTGGCGGTGGATGTAAAAATATAGTTTATGTCGAAATTGTTCTCTAATTATTAAACTAAGCAGTTGATTTAAATGGATTATTAAATTCAATCGTGTTAAATTATGGATAAGTTTTTCTTAATTTATCCAATTAAACTGCTAGATATCATTATTAAACGACAGATAAGATATGGATTTGGAATTTCTTCCCTTGACTATATGAAATTGGTCTTTCCGATTATTTTCCCTGCTAATCGCCGGCATTTTGTTCGCCGTGCAGGAGGCGTATGTGATGCAGAGGATCGCCGAGTTGCAACGAGAAGGATTGTGGTCGGAACGGCGGTTGCCCAAAGTGCAGGAACCGGCGCGCACCAAGGCCCATTGGGACTACCTGTTGGAAGAAATGGTCTGGTTGGCCGCGGATTTCGCCCAAGAGCGCAAGTGGAAGAAAGCCGCGGCGAAGAAGTGCGCGCGCATGGTACAGAAATATTTCCAGGAGAAGGCGATTCAGGCACAGAAGGCCGAGAAGTCGCAGGAGCTCAGACTGAAGAAGATCGCCAGCTTCGTCGCCAAGGAAATTAAAACTTTTTGGACGAACGTCGAAAAGGTAAGCGGAAGAAACTCGGGGACGTTTAACTGCGTTTTGTTGATTTTGAAAGCTGCAATTATGTACGTTATATGTAGCGTGTTACGATTTTAACATAAATTCAGAGGATCTCGTGTGAAAAGATTCGCGTTCTTGGGGAAAATTCAAATTTTCCTTTTCTAGTTGAAAAAATTATACTTACCAAAAATTATATTTTGATAATAACATTTCATATACACGAGAAAAGCCTGTATATTTTTAACATTGAACGACAGTGTCGTTATCGTTACGCGGTCGTTGCTCAGCTCTTTTGCCATGTTATATCCAAGCCACGACACCGTAATAATAATGATACTGTCGTTAAAAGTTACAGAATTGGAGGTAAAGCGACGTACCCCACACAAATAAGCCGACCTTCTCGACGTATCGTAGTCGGAAGCGTGTGCTCGTTGTGGGAACAGCAAAGTCTGCGCATTGTGTATAGTTGTTTTGTTCTCTAAACTCAACTAAAGATTTCGCGCAGGATACTCGCTACTTATCGAGCTAATCTGGCTTGTTACTTGCTGGGTGATATATTTGTATGTCTATTGGTTGACACAACGTAAAACCTCGGGAATGCTCTCGCCGGTTGAACGTCAGATTTTTCATCTACTCAGCCGTTCTCTCTATAACGCTAATATAACTCCTGTGATATCCGCTGCGTTTTGCTCGCAGTTGGTGGAGTACAAGCAGCAGACGAGATTAGAGGAGAAGCGGAAGAAAGCGTTGGATCAGCACTTGAATTTCATCGTCGGCCAAACGGAGAAATACTCCACGTGGCTGACGGAGGGTCTCAATAAGACCGACGGTCCGCAAAGTATCCCGGCTTCCATGAATAGTTCGCGTATTTCGTCGCCGGTGCCACAGGGAAAAGGCCATTCCGACGGTACGTCCCTCCTCACACACTACCTAATTACTTACCGATTACCTTGATCGCGCGAATTTTGTTGCACTGATCATTTTAATTGTGCTATTTGCGTAAATCGCCTTACCTAAATTGCTAGGTCGTATAACGTACACGTTTGCACTACAGAGGAATTCCAACCGAACCAGAGTTCGGATGACGACGAGGAGACCATAGCCAAGGCCGAGGAGGAGATGAAGTTAACGACTAATCACAAGGAAGAAGTGGAATTATTGAAAAGAGAATCGGAGATACCTCTGGAAGATCTCCTGCGAGAACTTGGGGGGGACTATCTGGAGGATCGCAACAAGAGCCTGTCGCCGCGAGACGCAACGAACGAGGAGCGAAATGTACGTTTCTCGATATATCTAGTTATATTCAAGTAGTTGATTTTAATTGTTATTAAATTATAGTAACCAGTTAATTTAATATCCTTTGTAAATCGTTGATTCCTCAAAGTTTTATCACTCGAACGACCGATGTAATTCTTAGATATTGTTTATCTGTAGGCGCGGAGATTAATTTACATAATTTATAGTAAAATTTATAACGGGAAATTGATAAAAATATTAATAATAATAAATAAATGACGAGCTCTCTAAATGGCGAACTTCGTCGCAGGAAAACGAGGAAGCGGCCGACGGAGATGTCGACTTCATCGCTGCGTCGGGTGAATCCTCTGACGAGGAAGACACCATCATGGAGGAGGAGAGGCTCGAAGGAGATGTCGATCATAAACGGGAACTCGATGAACTCAAGGTACGTCGTTTTTTATTTCAACGTCAGAATGTGGAATGTGGACGCTGCTTGTGAGTCGTTCGTCAGGTTCGAATAAAAATTGTCCTTGCGTTCTGCCAGGCTGACAATGAAATGTCCATCGACGAACTCGCAGCTAAGTACGCTAATATGTCAGAGGAGATGGTGGACATCGACGCGGAGAATGAAGGTTGGTTCTTCATTACATTTTTTATTCATTTTTAAATTATTGCAATTAATATCTTCTTTCTGTTTTAATCACTTTTATTGTGCCATCTCGTCGACATAAATAACCAATGATGATACCATTACCAATTCTGACGGTATGAGACAAGTGGTTCTCACTTATCTCAACTACCACTTTGTGCTGTAAATAGAGGCATTTGTCTGAGAAAATTTCGCGAATTCGCATTGCCGGCGGAATAATCGAACTGTTCGCATTGTCGACTGAACGGGATATTGTTTCTCATTTTGCTCAGGTACCGATAAAGAAATCAGCGATAAGGAAGCAACAAGGGAGAACGAGGAGCAATCCAGTAGCAGTGAGAGTGAGAGCGAGGAAAGCGACGATGAGAGCGGCGATGAAGCGGCTCAGACTCAGAGCGACGCCGAAGAAACGGACGTTGGTCTTCGGTCTCTCCTCGAAGACCCGTCCGGGGAACAACAGTCGGAGAATAAAGTGAGTTACCTTTCTATTTCGATCGCATTTTTTGCGATTAATTCCGAATACATTTTTTTTATCGAAAATTAATGTATTTATTATTATTAATATTTTATTATATATGTTTATTTATTATTTTATTTATTATTAATATTTTTATCAATTTTCTACTAGAAATTTTATTATAAATTTATTATGTAAATTAACTATATTTCAAAATTTAATATTATAAATTAAAATAAAAATAATTAATATGTGTATCTATATTTGATTTTGATTGTCTCCCTTCCTTCTTTATTTTAATAATAAACGATCCTTTTACCCGTTGCTTCGTGAAAATAATTTGCATATCATTACCATAATTGTTTATCTTCTTACAGGTCGCGGAAGCCGACCACTCGGACGCTCGTAACGAAATGGACAACGTCGCCGCGTTGGCCGAGAGCATCCAGCCTAAGGGAAACACGCTACTCACTACCAGTGTAAGTTTCTTCGTATATTACATTTTTTTAAACTATGTTTTTTTGCGCAGACTGTGAGTGAATTAAAGACGTATTTTTTAATTAATTTAGTAGAGGGAGGGAAATGCGGGAAGTGGGAGGCTCACTGGAGCCCGTGGTTTGAAACATATACATGTCCGTGTAATAACAAACAGTCCTTTCGATCCAAAGTGATGCAGCAGTAATTTTGTTCATCGCTATTTCCGAAAGGCAGATCAACGGTGATTCAATTTTCTCACGAATAACGTATTTGTGTTATTCTAGAAAATAATCACTATAAGAACATTGATTTTAACATCGTGTATCTCCGCGTTTTCGCGCTTACAATGTGTCTCGCTTTTCTGTAATAACTTTTAACAAAGCGTTATTTACTTAAGATATGTTAATTATAAATGATTTCTAATGTCATGTACTGTATTGTACGTTTCAGGTTGTCACCAAAATACCCTTCTTGCTGAAACATTCGCTTCGCGAGTATCAGCACATAGGATTGGACTGGCTCGTTACAATGTACGACAGAAAGTTGAACGGTATCTTGGCGGACGAGATGGGTCTAGGTAAAACCATACAGACCATTGCGCTATTGGCGCATCTGGCTTGCGAGAAGGGAAACTGGGGCCCGCATCTCATCATCGTGCCGACCTCTGTGATGCTGAATTGGGAAATGGAATGCAAGAAATGGTGCCCCGGCTTCAAAATACTGACGTATTACGGCACACAGAAGGAGAGGAAACAAAAGAGAACAGGTAACAGCTTAATGCCTCAAAAAGAATTTCATTCCTTTGAGAATTTATTATTTGACTAATTTCATCAAGTTCTTGATTAATTGACTCTACATATCAACTCAATGGATTTTTATTTCTCTATAATTTTCAATTTTTACAAACTTCGTTTCTTCTATAATTTTCAACTTTTACGCGAATTGTTCCTTTGCAGAATAATAATGCGTTATTCAGAGTTAACACGCGACACGTGGTTTCTTTCACGCGTCATTTCTATGTTCGCAGGCTGGACGAAGCCGAACGCCTTCCACATATGCATAACGTCTTACAAGTTAGTCATACAGGATCACCAAAGTTTCAGACGGAAGAAGTGGAAGTATCTTATCCTGGATGAAGCGCAAAATATTAAGAACTTTAAGTCGCAGAGGTGGCAGTTGTTGTTGAATTTTCAAACGCAACGGTAAGTTTGCCGGAGAGGATCTTTCATTGAGCAACAACTATAGAGATATTCTACGGTAGTTCTGTGGGAACGTCGCTGTTTATCGCTTCTCGTTTCGATTTTGCATTGCAGGAGGTTGCTACTCACTGGCACACCCCTTCAAAACAATTTAATGGAGCTGTGGTCGCTCATGCACTTTCTCATGCCTAACGTGTTCCAGTCTCATCGAGAATTCAAGGAGTGGTTCAGTAATCCCGTTACGGGTATGATCGAAGGAAACAGTGAATACAACGAGAACATTATCCGTCGTCTGCACAAGGTCTGTACGTAGTTTTTTTTACCTTGTTTCTTTTCCTTCCTTTCAGTTCTTTATTTATTTATTTTTTTATTATTATTTTATTATTATTTTTATTATTTCCTTTACTTTCAAGTTCCTTACTTTAATATTTGGTATGTTCTTTTGGCTGAACATTCTGTACTTTTCTCTTGTGCTCTGTTTCTTCACTTCTGATGCTCGATTACACACATCGAGGACAAAAAGTGTAACACAGTGCAACCAAAGAGAAACAGACTTACAAAATTAGTCAAATGGTGATGTTACTCGCTGCCGACAACAGACATTAGCTTGCAATGACGCAATGCCTGTATTATTATTGAACAGCGGGATAGCGAAATTCTCCATAAAAAACTCGTGTGTCAAAAATCGATCACCATCTGACATGCGAATCCTGTATGGAGAAACAATAACACTGAACAATAATTGTCCCAATCGATTGATATTTGATATCTTACCTAAAAAGGCTAAAGGGTGAAGAAAATTTCAAGATATAGCGTATCATATGTTGATAAATGAAATTTTCGCGCTAACAATGTGCTGATCAACGATCGTGTTCTTCACAGGTGTTACGGCCGTTTCTCTTGAGACGCTTGAAAACCGAGGTGGAAAAGCAATTGCCGAAGAAATACGAGCACGTGGTAATGTGCCGTTTGTCGAAGCGTCAGAGATTCTTGTACGATGATTTTATGTCGAGGGCCAAGTAAGTAATCTCTCGCCGATGCTGACAATTAGAAACGGAAGGTTCGAAAAGACCTTTCTATTTGTTTGTATTATCCTATGATATCTTTCTTTTATTCGTATATCATCTTTTTATCTCACAATATCTTCCTTTCTATTTGTATCACCGTTTTGTCTTGTATCTTGTAATATCTTCCTTTTTATTCCGCAGTTCCGTATTCTCTTTTCCTTCCTCTTCGCGCCCAAACATCCCATTTATCCCATTTATGCACTCGTTGTTTTATCTTCATTTTAGTCATTTGCGTTATCTAATGTTAATCATGACATCGGCACTGTGAACCTACTCGTTTTATTTTAAAGGACCAGAGAAACGCTCGCGAGCGGCAATCTCTTGAGCGTGATCAATGTATTGATGCAGCTGCGGAAGGTGTGCAACCATCCGAACTTGTTCGAGGTGCGACCGACCGTTTCGCCGTTTCAGATGGAGGCGCTCGAATTCGTGACCGCCTCCTTAGTGTGGACTGCCCTCGACTACGATCCCTTGAAGGTAAATAAAGAAGGGAGGAAAAGCAGAGATACAACGAGGTACACCGTGCTCTCACGCCGGTGTCTCGGACTCTCTAGTATTTAGGAAGCTCTCAAGTGCCAACCGTCACCCGACTTCTTGCGAACGTTTGACTTTGCAGCACATCGATCTGTCTAGCGTGAACCTTTTACTGTTAGATTTGGAGCTGACGCTCAGCGCGTTTGTCGCGCACCGAGTGAGACGACTGCAAACGCCGAGAAAGCTTATAGAGGAAATAGATAACCAGCCGGAACCGGCGCCGCGTTGCCCGTCGGGCCGGATTAAGATTAACGTTAGATTGTCGAATCAGGCGAAACCGTCGCCGTCGAGCGCGCAGCAACAGCAACAGACGCAGACCAAATTGAAGAATCTGGCCGGTGTGCTGCCTACGCCAAGAGTGGGCACGTCGCCCTTCATCAAGTCGTTAAACGCCAGCCAGGCTGGCCCAGGACAAGGTAAGTTTTGTCCTTTTCTTCATGCAATCTCGTTGTATTTGAATTGTGAATTAACTCAATGCTTCTGGGTTTGGTCGTCTAAGTTGGATTTTCAAAACCTTCTAATATTTTAGGGACATCCGCGGTGTGAAGAAGTTCTTAATTTTGGTGTATAGTAATAATAAGTATAATAATAATAATCACTGATCGCCATCACAAGCGAAATACACAATAACTGATGCTTCTAGGAGTAACGCTCCGAGTCGCGGGTGGCCAACAATTGCAAGGGTATTCCGTGCAGCTTGTACAGCACCAGGGTAGCGTGAAAGGTAAGCGATCTTCCGTCTCCATGTTCGAAAAAAAAAAAATGCTCTCGAAGAATCTTCACTTAGGATTAACTTTAGAATTTGCTGCCGAAGCATTAGTATTTGCTCCTTCTCTCTGCCGAGTCATTCCCTGTGTATAATTATATCGATGTAATAATACACGCAAGAAGTTGATCATCTATGCATCATCAATCAGTGGCTGTTGTGAAGTAACTTTCCCTATGCAGTCATTTTTGCAGTGGTGCTAGAACAACCGTCCCTTAGGCCAGCTTGTTTATAATCTCACCGTTTATAAGCATTCTAGAACTAAGGGCACAAGATATATATGATACACATGACTCTGCAGACGCGGCAAAGCTCCTCACAATCTATTAATTCACAACGTAAAGTCTCAGATTCAAAACGAATTTCAACATGAGTAAATCCGCGTTGGTACTGACGATGCCTTTGTGCTCTTGTTGTTGTGACAGCTATTCCAATGGCAACGTTGGCGCACAATCCGCAAAGCACCACCACTGTGACGTCGACTACTGCGGCGACGAACGCTCAGAGGATCACAGTGGGCAACGCCAACATCAGGGATGGCCTGCAGCGGCTGACCGCGCAGACTGTCACGGTCAAGCAAGGCGATTCCGTCCAGAGGATAGCGATGCCCAGTTTCGCGCAGCTGGTCCAAACTTCGAGCGGTAGACATATCATTCTTACGTCGAACCAGCAGAACACGAACGCAGGTATGCGTCTCTCGGCGACACGTTGGTCGGTCCCACCTGTGTGCATCACGAGAACCCGTCGTCATCTGCTGTCATCGGTTAGAGGATAAAAAATAGTAACATCTTTTGTACTCTCAGTCTCGTTTCCAGTAATGACGAGCGGTCCGCGCCTCACGGTGTTGTCGAAATCTCTGATGGGCCTGCCCTCCTCGGCAGCCGCTGTTAACAAGGTCGTCGGCAGCGTGGTGACTACCACCAGTGGCAGGCCCGTTATGAGGGTGCCACCTCTGAACGTTAGCCATGCCTCGCAGATACAATCGTCCAGTGGAAACGGCGGCCAACAACCGCAGCCGATACGCAGTATCGTGACCAGACAGGCTCAGAAGGAAGCAATCAAGGCGCAAGTGAAGGAACAGCCCAAATCTGAGTTCCATTTGGTAATATATTCACACGTGCCTCCTTTCCTCTTTTTTTTTTTTTTCTTTCTTTCTTTCTTTCTTTAACGTGCTGGTTTCTTTCCAGCCGCAGTTGGAAGAAGAGAGACGGCAAAGACGGCAAGCCAAGTTGCGTTTCATAACGAACATCAACGAACGGAGATGCGCGGCGTGTCCGCTTTACGGCGAGGACCTGTTCATGGCGTTGAGAATAGGCAAGCCGGCGACGGCTTGCCCTTGGCACAACGGCTGGATGCACTGCGCTACGATGAAGCAGAGCACACGGACTCGCCGTGAGTTCTTCTCTCGCACGGAGGCGCTTGCGGAGGCCATCAAGTCCACGGAGCGGATCGTCGAGGAGCTCAAGGAAGTCTTCGAGAGGTTGTTATCTCGTCTAACTCGCGTCTCCTTTCTTTTTCTCGCCAGTTCTAGTTTCAGGCTGATTGGCTGAGAAGCCGCATTTGAGGCACTTTAGTCGTGTTAGTTCGGAATGTTGACCTTGTACACCCGATCTATCGTTTCGTGGTTGTCTTTTATCTCCAAAACTCGAATGGAAGACGAAGAGTGCACGTTTTTTACTCAAGTTTGTGAAATTAAACGATGAATTATGTAATCAGACTTTTCTTTCTTTCGACGTTCGTGCAGATTCGTGGTGCACGTGCCGGCAGTGCGCGCGCCGGTACCCCGGTTCCACGTGTCCCACCCGCCGCCGCACAAGTTGTGGAACGAGCGGCGCCTACGAGTGGAACTGCAGCACCAACTGTCGCCGAAGTTCGTCCTGCTCCATTCGATCACGAGTCGCATGCTGACGCAATTCCCCGATCCGAGACTGATCCAATACGACTGCGGCAAGCTGCAGTCGCTGGACCGTCTGTTGAGGAAGCTCAAGACCGAGAATCACCGGGTCCTTATATTCACGCAGATGACCAGAATGTTGGACGTGCTCGAGGCTTTCCTCAATTTCCACGGTCACATTTACCTACGACTGGACGGCACCACGCGGGTGGATCAGCGTCAGGTGAGGATCCGAGCGAAGTTTGTTCCGATTTCCATGGACGAGATGAATGAATGAAACTTCAAGTAGTTGGTCCGTGATACTTATTAGAAAGATCAATTTGAAAGGTCAATCTTTTTCTAATTTTACAATGTATGTAGATCGTGCTTCGATTAATATGTTGTTAAAATTAAAAGATCCCTAAGCATATTAATTTACAGACCAGCTACTTTAAAGAACAATGAATGAATACAATTTGACGTGCAGGTCTTGATGGAGCGGTTCAACGGCGATAAGCGGATATTCTGCTTCATTCTGTCGACAAGATCCGGCGGCGTCGGCGTCAATCTGACGGGGGCGGACACGGTGATATTTTACGACAGCGACTGGAACCCCACGATGGACGCCCAAGCACAGGACAGATGCCACCGAATAGGGCAAACGCGAGATGTGCATATCTACAGGTACGTGCACTAATTAACCCTTATCGGTCGTAAGTCACCTCTCACGTGACAACAATACTTCGTCGCTGCGGTCGTACGTCATGTAGGAGGTGACAAGTTCGCATATTTACCGAAACCAGCTACAACCTAGTGAGAATCACGCATAAAAAGCTAGCGTCCGATAAGGGTTAATACATCGGTGTGAAGAAATTATTTAGTAACTTGTTGGGAAATATGGGAACGTTTTCAAAGAAGATGAAGGGCACAATGACAAGAGCCGTCGTGATTGTTCACATTTCAGATTGGTCAGTGAGAAGACCGTGGAAGAAAACATTCTGAAGAAGGCGAATCAAAAACGATTGCTGGGAGACCTCGCCATAGAAGGCGGAAACTTCACCACGGCGTACTTCAAAAGTGTAAGTACTGTCTTTCAAGCTCAAGTTGTTGAAATAATCTTTCTCACAGAATGTGGCTCTCATTTTTTGACAGATTATAGGAAATTGGATACATAAGACTTTATATAACGATTACACTATCCTTTCCAGTCGACCATTCAAGATCTCTTCAACATCGACCAAACGGAGAACGATCCGTCGGCGCGGATGGCTGAGGTGCTGGAGCAGAGCCGAGACCGGGAGAAAGTCGGTAGCAAGGACGCGCCCTTTCACGGCGCATCTTCCTCGACGTCTCAGCATACAGAGGAGAAGGTGGCCATTGGCGCCTTGGAGAGCGCCCTCGCTGCCGCCGAGGAGGATCTCGACGTGCAAGCAGCGAAGACCGCCAAGGCGGAGGCAGTCGCCGATCTCGCCGAGTTCGACGAGAACATTCCGCTGGACGATGCTGACAAGGACGACGCGCAAGTCAGCAAGGCGGAACAGGAAGTTCAACATCTGGTTTCTCAGGTATAGACGAACGTTTTCATCTCGAGGTCATGCTGGTTTGTCTGTAATATTAACCAAGCACTTTTCCTTTTCTCTCTCTCTCTCTCGTCCTACTCTGCCAGAGAGAATTCAACGTTCAACTTCGATTTTGTCGTTTCCAGCTGCGACGTTCTCTTAATACAATACCAAGTTCGCAATCTCACATGTATATACAATACTAAATTGACATCGTCAACATTGTCATATCGATCAGTAATCATGTGGCTTATCCTTAGCGACGAAAACGCGAAAAGAAAAAGTTCCGGGCGATTTTAGACGAATCATTTCGGAATGAATCGCTAATCGTTCCTACTTGCCTGCCAGTTGACGCCGATCGAGCGGTACGCGATGCGATTCATCGAAGAGTCCGAGGGCTCCTTCTCGACGGCGCAGCTGGCCGCCGCCGAGCGCGAACTGGAGGAGCAGAAGAAGGAGTGGGAGCTGGACCGGTTGCGGGCGCTGCGGGAGGAGGAGGAGCGGCGCATGCGGCTGGCGGACGACGACGAGGAGAAGCCGCTGACGTTCGGCCGCGAGGACGCCCAGAATCAGGTTAATAGCGCCGCTGCGAACAGGAGCGGTCCGAAGCGTTTAGTTAATAAGAGGTTACCGGTACCGAGTAGAAGAAGTTCGCGTAGACGCGGCGGCGGCGGCGGCGGTGGTGTTCGTAACGCTCGTGGTAGGGCCCGGCGCGAGTCGTCGTCGCGAAGCGAGAGCGAGACCACGACCAGCACGGAGTCGGAGTCGGAATCGGAGTCGCAGGAGGAGGAGGACGTGGTGGAGGACAGCCTCGACGAGGAGTCCAGCCACACCGAGAGTCAGAGTCAGGGTGACGAGGGCGAAGGGGAGGAGGAGGGCGACAAGGGCGACGACGAGGGAGAGGAGGAGGAGGACGCTAGCGAGGGGAACGAGGACAGCAGAGCGAACAGCAACGGTGGTAACGACGCCGAGCGGGGGGAGGGTCTGCCGAGACGGAGGGGCCGTTTGGCCGGCGGTACTTGCGGTCGCAATCACTTCGACCTGAACAGCCCTCGCACGAGGTCCCGGGGCAACGTTAAGATCAATCTGTGGACCCTGGACGTCAGTCCTATTCTGCCGGGCGTCAAGCCGAATTGCCGTCGGCAGCAGCCGCAGCGCAGCAGCAAGTTCCGCCGCGTCAAGTTCGAGAGAACCCTCTCCTCGACGCTGACGGCGTCGTCGGTGGTCGTGGCCAAGAGGAGGACTCGCATCGGGGCGAATGCTAAGACGAAGACTGAGGCGACTACAGGGGAGGAGCGAGAGTCGTCGAAGGACGATCGGGACTCCTCGTCGTCGTCGAAGGGTGATCGGGGCTCGTTGAGGAAAGATCGCGACTCGACAAGGGACGATCGAGGCCCGTTGAGGGACGAGAACGATCCAGCCGTGATCGAGGATTCGGCGAAGAACGACTTGACGAAAGGTAGCGATCTCGACTTGTCGAGGGACGACGCTGATTCGTCGAACGATCGAGGCGCGCCGACGAGCGATCGTGGCCCCGCGGAGGACGACTGCTCGACGGCGTCCTCGAACGGCGTAGAGCAACACGTTGCCGACGTCGACGCGGAGCGAGCTGCCGATGAACGCGCGACGACACCGGTCGCGCCGGCTGACCACGCGAAGTCGACGGAGTCGTCGACGAGGTCTGATCACGCGGAGCAGGCTGTCAAGGAGGAGAAAGAGAGGGAGAGGAGCAGCGACAAGATCGTCCGCGTCGTTAACCAGGTGTCGACGGTCTGCTCTGTCCAGGTGACGCGCTGCTCGGCGAAGTTGTCGTCCACGGGCTACCGGAAGCTCGGGCCCGAGGTGAATCGCAACGAGGACGCGGAGAACCTCGACGTGAACGTCAACACGAGAGACTCCTCGCTACCCTCGCCGGGCGCCGCGCCGTCGGACGTTTCGCTGAAGCGCGCGAAAGAGACTACCACGACGACGACGATGCGCGACGTCAGGTCCATAGCCGAGATAGTCGTGTCGGCGAATTCCCTGTTCAACAATTCGCGCGTGAAACTGAACGTGGCGGCTTCGAAGGAGCCGGAGAAGGGCGATTCGCCCGCGAATCGCTCGGTCCCGCTCCTACGCTCGAAGGCGCTGCGGGACGGCAGTCCTGACGTCTCGTCGTCCTCGTCGACCAGCGACAAAATCACCGTCAAGACCGCCGCGGTGCCTCGCGTCCCCGTCGCCCAGAAGAACCCCAAACCCGCGAACACCACCGACGACGCCTCGTCGAATAACGACGAGGACGACGCGCGACGCACCGACGAGGGGGAGAACGACGACAACGACGTCGAGCCGACGGCAACGCCCGTAACGCGAAAGCATGCTAGTCAGAGATACAATAACTCGAAGAGCGAGAACGCGGACTCGGAGAGGAGAGGGCTAGAAAACGAGCCTGCAGTGTCCCCGAACTCGGCGTCCTCCGACTGCTCGACAGCTGCCGCGAAGAGCGAGACGAGTCCCGGCGAGTCCAGGTGCAAGATGCGGAAGATCGTGCTGGACGCGAGCGGGAACTCGCGAGGCGTGACGACTCGCAGCTCGAAGCTCTCCCCGGTGGCCAACGCTCGCTCCGAAGAAGGCGGCGGAAGCAACACGCGGATAACGGAGGACAAGGTCGAGCCGGAGGCGGCCAAGAACAGTCCGCAGCAATCTAAAGTGAACCAGACCTCGCGAAAGAGCGACGTTTCGTCGCCCACCTCTTCTTCCCCGCCGCAGTCCGTCGCCGAGCAGAGCAAAGTCACGCGATCGACGACGGGTGCTCGGCCGTTCACGCCGCCGCTGCTCGGCGAGGCGCGCGGCTCCCCGTCGCGGCTGATCAGCGCGAAGCGACGGCCCGACACTCCGCTGCCTCGCCCGGTCACGAGATCCGCGGCGACCGTCGTCACCTTCGGCGCCACGACGACGATCGATGACGCGAATGCCTCGTCCTCGTCCGCCTGCCGGGGTGAGAAACACGCCACCCGGCAGAACTCCAAGCTGTCCTCATGCCAGGACAACGGCTTCGTGAGTCCGCTGCCGTTCCGACGCAGCAGGTCGATACCGCTGATGAAGCCGGAAGCGGCGAGCAAAGAGCCGGTCACGGCGGAGCGAGCCTCGGTCATCCACCTGAAGCGTCGCCCGGACACCCCGCGGCCGATGAACGACGAGCAACCGGCGCCCCGGGTGACTCGTTCCGGCCTGACCTTGAATTCCGCCGCGAAAGCCTCGTCCTGCCCGCCGCGAGCGAGCGGCAAGACATCGGCGGGCCGAGGCTCGCCCACGCGGGAGCCGAACGAGAGCCCAGCGACGCCTTCTTCGTACGCGTACGAGAAGCCGCAGCGGACCGCCAAGGTCGTCGCTATCCTCACCTTGGACACGAGGAGCAATCACCAGCACCACAACAGCAAGGCTCCCTCCTCGATCCAGCCCAAGTCCGCCAACTACACCGCCGGTGGTGGCGGCAGCAGCGCCGGCAACCCCCCGGAGGCGAAGGAGGTCTTCGTGACGCGATTGTCGGACTCTCTGAAGGAACAGGAGGCCGCCGACTCCGAAGGCTACGACTCGTCCCCGGACTCCAAGTCCAAGAGGCTGCGCAGGGGGGAGAGCAAGCGCGCCAGGATAGTCTCGTATCTCGAGAACGAGGACGGCCAGCTGGACGAAGAGGACGGGCTGCCGTTGAAGAGGGTCGCCGTCCGCGCCTCGAGCCACTTCTCCGCGCCAACTCAGACGCGCTCGGAGAAACTGAGGAACAACGCCACGATATCTTGAGCCTCGCTGATGAAGCTTCATCGGTTGTTGCTGTTCTCATCGTCGCTGCCACCGCCGCCGACGACGACACGAGTCGTTCCGTCGCGAACGCTGTTGTTACCGTCGCTCGACTCGGTCGCGCGTAGCTTGCCTACTACTATATGCGCATGACGCCGCCCCGAGCCTCGCCGTCGCGCGAAGAGAGACGACCCTACTTCGTAGAGAGAGAGAGAGAGAGAGAGACATTTGCGAATTCTCGCGTGCGCTGATAACGATCGACGCGTTATCCGTCGCCGACACTCCCGCCGCGCTCAGCGTCAAACGCCTGGTCGAAGAGCGACCGCTCGATATGCCAGACGAGAGGAAAGCCTCGGGCTGATTTTCCTTACCTATATATATAAATATATAAATATGTATGAAACACAATTTTCAAGAACGAGAACTTCGCAGGGAAAAGAGAGAGAGAGAGAGAGAGAACATTTCACGTGACGGCATCTCCGCGATAGAGAAACGAGCTTGGTGTAACGAAATTCCACGCGGGAAGGGTGACTCGCAGTAGCCCTGTGGAGGGTACTTTCCCGACGGTCATGAAACCGACGGGAGCTCACCGCACAGCACAGAACGTGGAGGGAAGCGGAGAGGAGGGAATCGAGCGGACCCGTTTGACGCTAAACGCGGCGAGTGCTTGTCGTCCTTGTACATAATCACACGAACTACGATCTAACGATTTAAGCGATGAGTTTCCTCCGTTGTACTCCCCCCCCCCCTCCTCGGAAGTACACGTTGTAATATTTGTAGCGTTGTAAATTGTGCTCTGTGGCCGCCGCCCCTCTTCTCATTACCGTCTCATCTCGTCACCATCATCTCATCTCATCCGGTTCGGTTTACCGAGACGACGGGTCCGTCCTTTTTAACTGTACTTTCCGCTCTAATTCGCCGTTCCCTCTCGTCTCCCGATCCTCCTCCCCGTCTCCTAATCCCGGATGGATGAACCGTGACTGAACCGTGACTGAAACGCGGGGGCGAGTGCAGATAAGAAGGACCGATTCTTTTGTGCGCAGGTGTCCACCGCTACTTGCGATTTATACACACACACACACACAGCCGTGTCAATGACACAGGCGTGACGAGAATAATACGAAAGGGTGTATTATATTAGGAAAAGTGGTCGTGCTACACCCACACATATACACATCTACACATACAAATACTCATACGTATACAATACAGTCACACACGTGTAGAACTTTAGTCGAGCGGTTTCCTAGTGTGCCACGCTAGACGATTCACACAACACGTACACTCCAATAACGATGACACGTCACGATCGAGAACGCGTAGTGAAGTCTGAAGAAGAGGTCGTTGAGGTGCGAACGGTGCGCACAGATTGAAACGACTCGATTTTACCCTGACCATTTGCGCCGTCCGACACGACGGTTCAAATCCTTCAACGACTCACTCTAGTGAGATCCGTTTCGTTCCTTTCTTCTCTTTTTCCGGAAATTCATTCATAGAGAAACTCTGAGAAAACCAAATTGGACGATTCATTCGAATGACCGAAGAGGAATAACGATCAGCAGTAAAGTAATCAGCAGGTAGTGCAAGTTCTACGAGTTCTTTCTTACCGTAGAAGTAACGATTGAGAGTCCGGGTCTGATCCATCTTTCTGAGAAACTCAGGAAGTGAAATTTCGAATTACGTTTATTCCGACAAGTCGGAGAACAGTCGATTGAATTATCGCGCAGATATATGTATTCAATGTGAGATACGCTAATGAGACCGAACTTGAGTTTATATAGTAATCGAACTAGAATAATCGATGCTGTACGAGATAACTGTGTAGCGCTATTCTCTTAGGGAACCGGCCAAGGGAGGCGGTCGTCAAAGCGTTTTGCTGTCGAATCAAGAAGACCGCGCGACGCGTACGTGTGTACTCGCACACTCGAGTCGGTCCAAGCCAGTATTTCGCTCGTTCAATCGTACATAACCGACATACATTACCGTATTCCCGATCTCTCCAACTTGGAATTGTCTTTTCTCAAATGAGAGAAGAGCCGACAGAATCTCGTCGTCGGGGAGACGGCGGATGGTCAGGGTGATAGGAAAGGTCACGCAGTTCTTATATCAGGCGGTCATTTATCCGCGCTAAAGGGAAAAAACGGCGAGCAAGCAGTCGAAACGAGGAAGGACCTCGGTGTCGTACTTCGGTAACGCCTCGTACTACGTAAACTCGCAAGACGATCACCTGACTATCCATTATATATATATATA
>NW_014557105.1:108967-127920 GCF_001313825.1 Dinoponera quadriceps | reverse complement strand
ATATATATATATATATATATATATATATATATACATACACACACATATACGTAATACATACCACACATACCGTAATACTTAAGTTGCGTGCCTGTATTTTGTATGAGATCGAGCGAGTTCGATGAAAAGGAGGAAGAAAAAAAAATAAACGAGATATTCCTTGCTACATCGAAATGTGTTACCTTATTTCTTGATGCGTTTCCAAGTCTGTGTCGATCAAAGGTTCAGTTCCGTTTTGGTGTCAAAAGTCATATTCTACATACATATATACATATATATATATATATATATATATATATGTACAGGCACATATATGTATGTATATATATATATATATGTATATATATATATCTCAGCTCTCAGTGTGCTTGTTTATATTTATCGCGAACTATTAGAGCGACGATTGGATTCTTTTGTATTCCCTTTTGCGCTCTCTTCTCGTTCTCTCGTATCTACGAATATTATTACGTCGGTTTGGTGTGGCAAGGCTGTCATGACCGCACATCTTTGAAATGGAAAAGAAAGAAAAAAAAAGAAAAAAAAAGAAAGATATATACCTACCTACCCTCTCGGTACGCGTGAGTAGAGATGAGCTCATCGGCGAGAAAAAATGTTCATGAAAAATGGCACCAAAACACTGCCTTTGCCATTCCAAACTTGGAGTCAGCAGCAAGTTATAAGCAGGCACATATGTGAGTGAGCGTCTTCTACGCGGCTCTCGCTTTCTCGTAGAGAACGACGTCCGGTTCCGTCTCCGACGAACGAGAAGAACCTGTGTTACAAGATGATACCGGGTGTCGCTTGTTGTTTGTATTTATCGGCATATTAGAGTTGCCAGGTGCAATATTACGAAGGGAAAGGAAAAAGAAAGAAAGAAAGAAAAACGGGTCAGACAGATGTAACGTTGGCGGTAGGCACAAAGGAATATGTCGTGAGGAAATTTTTCTCTTCGGGACGTTTAAGATGGTTTTTTTTTAGGGAACGAGAGCCTTTGAACGAACGTTTGCAGGATATCCCACAATCTCCGCTCTTAATTCTCTTTCTCGTGGCGAATTTTTACCGTCAAGTTTACATTGCCTTTCGTTTTTCTCTCAGAGGAATTTACGCCTCAACGATTGAAGACTTTAATAATCATTGAATTCGATCGTTGAATCAATTTAATTGTTATCAGTTAGTCGAAATTGATTAACGTCAAAGGTGGAAATTGTAGGATACCCACAAACAGCACCAGTCTCCCTCCGACTTCCCCATTGCGAGTCCTTCGTAGTTACTTCCGTCAGACACCGAAATCGATAATCATCTCCGAGTCGTGGTGGTGGTCCTCTTCTGGACTGACGATGTCTCGAGTGCAGAGACAAGAATATAGAAGCTCACCTGGTTTTTTCCGTATTAAAGCTACAGATTTGCGCATAATTTATCTTAATCCGTCTCATCATCAGGTGACTTGAACGCGAAGATAACGCTATTTTTGTAAGCGGAAAATTTATACAGACCTGACGCCGATCGATAATGATACTAAATCGTATCCCATGCCGGTGTGTGTTTCGGGAAAAATAATGCGATAGTCCCAAGTAAGGGTTTCCCCATGGAGAGATCTCCCATGTGTCTCATGATGTCTCATGTATGGCTTTTAACGTCTTGCAGATTTGGTTGTCAAAACACACGATGGAGCAGATGCCGGTGAGTATCATCACAAACTGATGCGTCTTTCGGTCCTTTATTGCTTATGAACATTCTCGGTGTAAAATTTAATGGGCAAAATTTCACGCAATCAGTTCGATTTGTCACACACAGTCACACGGATCTCGAAATCAATTTGTCGCAGAGGTCCCCGAGGTGGACCGTAACAAGTCCAAGAGTATTTAAGGAATATAATTATTAAGAACAAAATTATAAATATTATTATTATATATCAGCGCATGTAAAGGACATATTAAATGCAATAAAGGATCAGAATGTTATTGGTGGTCGAACCTTCACCTTGGAGAGTGCGATTAACTACGTTCCCTCGGTAGATGTGGTGTCCACCGACGCCCCCCACGACGGACAATGACGTGTACATCGATTATTCTCTGGGTTTCCTCTACGAGAACACCCCCATGTCGGAAGCGCAACTGCCGCCGATCTACATCAAGAAGGAACGGAAGAGATGCAGGGTTAACGTCATCAATGAAGACGGTGAGTGTTATTGCCTACCTCTTCTTGCATTCTTCTTCGGTGTGTCAGGCTTGGTCTTCATAGCTGAACCGACTGCACTAAAAATATTATGTAACCATTATATATGTATATGTAAAACTTTTCCGTAGCATCATCTTAACATTTTCCTACATAATAATATGCTCCAAAAAGTATACATTAAAGTGTTTTTTATAGCAAGTGTCGCAAGTAGCTCAGTATCGCTGTTCTTTATTGCTTTACAACGGAACTTAGTATAAGAATAAATAGAAAATAGAACACGAAATATTTTCTCAGTGTAAGAGTTTCACTGTATTGGCTGCACTTAGATATAGAGGCTGCGCAAGTAGCGCAAAAACTTCAACTCATGCAAGTAAGAAATTTGCATCGAGAGTAAAAATGACTCAAATAACAAATTCAGAAAAACGGGCTCTTCCACGCACAGTTTTTGAAAAAGCACGTTGTATATTTCAATAACATTTGCAATCTCCAAATCTCCAAATATACAGTTTATATGTTATTTATATGTTTATATGTTATTTGAAGAGAAGTAACAAACCTATCTATGTGTGTCAAATATAGTCAAGTTCGGAATATGATATGACTGACCGCATATTGTTATTGTTGCTACAATAATTTAATACTACTACACTTACAGCTACCATCGATAACTACTATTATCTGATAACTCTATATTTTTATACACACGACAATTTTATAATTTTCGAACTTATAAAACCGAAATACAATGATAATATTTACATTATCTATTCGCGGTAAGTGCTTTGTTTTTCTCTCGGATTGAGATTACGTTTTTATGTGTTTGTTTCCAACATTCTGTGAACAATTTTTACCTTATTATTGAAGAAGATCCTCAATTGAAGAGATTCTCTTGCCGGATAAGACGGATGAATCCGTATCGTATTTGATAAACTTCCTAATAATGGAGGAAATAGAGGAATTCATGCCGAATGAGGAGGAACTTCAATCGGAAGAGATGGAGGATGATGAAACGAGTGGTTCATCAAACGGTATTCCCTTATGTTTTAACACGTTCACGTTGGTTCATTATTTCCTGTTTCGCATCGGGCGACGCCGCTCGATACGGATATTATATGCCCGACTCACCCGGTGGCTTCGCTGTGAACATGTGTTAATATCAATTTTCACCAGAACGTTAATATTAATTTTCATCAGAAGGTCTTTTCCTTTTATAAAAGTTACAATTATTTGTTATACATTACATTACATTCATGTGTGTATGCTTACCTATATAAACTTATATGTGCGCCTACACTCGCCTCATTTCTCTTGTCCTTATTCAGTTCACTTCTAGTGCAGTCCGCTGCAGCTATGAGAAACGCACACCTCTATTGATGATTGGCGATTTGAATTATTTTAGTCCTCAACATTGCAGGATGTCGACCAGCGAAGATACGACACAAGGATATGTCCGTGTACGCACCGAAGTCGCTGTTCGACAGGCCGATGACCATATTCAACAAGCTACTTCGCGATTTGAAACTCCACAAATACCGGTCTTTGTTGATGGGACTAACGGCTTCCTCCTCGAAGGGGGCCGAGGCGGTTTACCCGGAGGAATGGCTGATCAACGAAGACGTGACGCTGCTGCAGGCCGTTAAGATGTATCCGGCACACCCGGTGAACTTGCTGCTACTCGATCAGGATACGAACTGGGACCTTGTCTCCGACATCGTCAACAACATCTCGCGGTTGTACAGATCGTTTAAGCAGTGCAGGACGCGATACGACACTGTGGTGGAGCCTCGCGAAGAGGGCAAGATGCTCTACGACGCCACGCCGAAGAAGCAGAAGAAGCAGAAGGGAAACGTGTACAAGACACCGCAAGTTGTCGAGGTTAGTTCACTTTCGCGTGAAATAGTGGAATATTTTGAAAACGAAACAATGAAACAAAAATGTGTTTTGGGCAAAAGTTGTAGACTTTAGAGGGGGCCTTGGGGACTTTGGAGGGGGGGATAAGTTGATATGGACCTTAACTTCGTTGTAGTCAATAATTCAAGATCACTTTTAAAAAGGTCTATTTATTTTTTTTTTTTTTTACAAAATTACATAGTTTTTCCAGCAAAAATCGAATATCTCTGTTAATTCTATAAAAATACGCGAGTAAGATCATCGAAGATTGTATCACGAAGGCACCAGCAACTCTCAGAATTGCTCGACAGCAGCGTGTAAAATATTAACGAACACCTATCGTCTGGTTTCCTTTAGCAACCGAGCAAAAGCAGCAGGCCGATGAAGACGTTGCAGCTGCAAAGCCAGGATAAGAACAAATCGTTCACGCAGATAGCCATACAGAGGTTCGAGCTGTTCAAGACCGTGTCGAACAAGCGAACGCCGACCGTGAAGCCGATGCTCGCGACCCCGTCGATGAAAAATTCCAACAACGCCGCCGTATTGGCCGAGTACGGCATACAGTACGATAATCCCCTGACACCGATAGAAGCTGCCATATCTCGCGCTAAAAGAATCAACGACGAGAAGATCAGACATGCTGTTAGTATATATAGTCTGGCAATTGTCGTAGCAATGGAATTCGCGTATAGAACGCGTTAAACCGAGCATAAAATTCCTTTACTGTTTCGCGATCTTTGCAACGGTTATCAACGTTTGTTGCTGCGCTTAAATTCAAAGTTGTTTGTTCTATAATCCACGTTTTATGTTTTGTTTCTTTTTTAATAGCTAATAATTGTTTCTTTTTTAATATTTTCAGTATATACGCAACGCGTTGTGTAACGCGTATGTGCGTAACGCGCCGGTCTCTCAGCAAAGAGTTCGCTGATAACGAACGAATATTAATATCAGTAAATGACGACTATTGTTCAAAGAAAATATCACGGGATTTATTTACTGTCTCCTGCCAATGGTGAATGGCGTGTAATGCCGGATCGCTCTTTGATTATTTTTTGACAACTATCGCGAAGATTGTGTAAAATGACTTCTCATGCTCATCTTAATCCGCTCTGTCTGCGCACGAGCCTTGACACGCTACCTGGCGGACACCTTCCATATGTCGACAAAAATATCACCAATTCAACAGTTAGTTCGAAGTTCGCATTACTTCAGATTAAAATCGGATTACACTTATCTGTATATCGCATTATTTCACTAAATATGCGGACTTGTTGCTTCCAAATTAAGCGGCGTTCGATTTTGGAACGAATGCGCGTATCTTTCGCAAATGTAGGACTTAATTTGTAAACCCAAGAAACTTACAATCTGCGACTATTAGCGTCCATGTATATTAGTGTATGCTATTAAAATATATACTATAATAACAATAATAATATAACTAATATATCACAATATTATACTATATATATAGTACAATACTATAGTATAATATTATATATATAATTTATTATATATATAATATTATATTAGCGGCTGGCTGTAGTTAATAATCTTTGCATACCTGATGGGAAGTAGTCATCATGGTGGTATGTCTTTGATGGAACTATAGCACAGTACAGCATCGCGGCTTCATCAACAACAATTTCATCTGCAGCAATTCAGGCTGCATCAGACCCAGCAGCAGACGGGGCAGCAGCAGCAGCAACAACAACAACAACAACCGGGGCAGCAGCAGGTGGTGCAACAGCAACAAGTGGGGCAGCAGCAGGTGGCGCAGCAGCAGGCCGCTTCGAGCGCTTCCCAGGTGGTGCACCAACTGGTGCATGCGACGGCGGTCACGACGGCGGCCAGCAGCAGCGGCATCACCAAGGTCGCGACCAGCAACAGCGCGACATTGAACAATATCACGGCCGGCGGTAACCCGGTGGTCACCACCGTGAGGGCTCGGCCAGGAGTAGCGGCGGCGGCAGGGCAGCAAGTGGCCGCGCAAGACGTTAGAACGACCTCCACCGTGGCGGTGGCGAACGTTGGGAACGTGCAGACGGCGCAACGGATCGCGACGGCCAGTCTGGTGTCCGCCGGTCAAGCTGGCTCCGGGACGGCTGTGCAGAAGGGTGTGGTGGGCGTCACGGTGACCACCACGACCGGCACTAAAACGCTGACTCCGGCGCAGATACAATATTACCGGCAGCAACACATGCTGCTGCGACAGCAGCAACTGAAGATGCGCGAGGGGATGAACGTGAGCGGAAGCACCTCGATGGCATCGGTAATGTCATTAACGGCCGGAATAAAGTCACGTATACCGTGATTAACGGCCGTCGAGGTCGTCGATTTCGTCGTCATTCTAAACAGATCCAGTAGACTGTCGTCTGTTAATTAATAATCTTGTCACAATTCTCAGGTATTACACGCTCAGGGCAGCGGTGGTCAGAAAGTTTCGGTCGCAGTGTCGGCCACTGCGGCGCAACGAGCGGCAGCGGCAACGTTGATGAAGCAGGGTATCGCCGCGGCCGGGTCCGTCGCGCAAACCACTGTGGGTAAACAGACAGTTACGCGAACAATGTCCGAAGCGGAGATGGCTGCTCTGCTCAAGCGTCAGGCGCTGCAACAACAGGCGAAGGCAGCTGCAGCAGCCGCGGCAGCGGTCGCGCAGGTACGGGTGAGTGAATGAGCGGATGAACGATATTGCCAGATAGAGATTCAAGTGGAAATGCGTATCGAATCGTTGATACAGAGAGAGAGAGAGAGAGAGAGAGAGAGAGAGAGTGAGTGAGTGAGTGAGAGAGAACGCAGGTAGAGCCACATACCAGGTAGAACCAGGTTTTTTTTAGGTTTGACATCGACGAGATCAATATGTTGTTGCCCCGTAAATTGTAAAAAAATTTCACTGCTTTCGATATATCCTTCAAAGAGAGACATATTGCATGATTTAACGTACATTGTAAACAATGGCCATTGACAAATAACTCGAATTTCGCTGCAGGTGCCTGCTCAAGCGGGATTGACGCCCGCGCAGATCTTCGCCCAGGCGGGTCTGCAGGTGCAGCAAGCGGGCACTTCAGCGAGCGGTACTCCGGTGGCCACCTTGGTGAAGACCGCCAATGTGGCTGGTGTGCGCACCGCAACACCTCAACAAATTCGCCAGCTCGCGTTGCACCCGCAAATCCTCGCCCAACGGAAGCTACCGGCGCAGAAGGTCGCCCAATTGGCTCAGGTGGCTGGTAAGACAGGCGTGCAGACACAGCTGATCGTGCAACAGAAGTCCTTGTCTACGACAATGACAGTGCAACAGATTCAACAGGTGATGAAGCACGTACAGCCCTCGGCGATGCAACAGTTCACCCATGTATGTAACCCCACTGTGTGTGTTTGTGTGTGTATGTTGTTCTCTTACCTAACAATCGAAGAACCTAACTAGGAAAACTTCTCATTGTTTGTTTGTTTGTTTCTTTTTTTTCTATTTGTCATTCGTTTCTCATGATATCATGGAAATTTGTTAAGATAGTTGTAAAACTAAAATAAAAACTGTAAAATAATATTAATAACGTTTATTATGTGTGAATTTTTGTGTTTCTCACAGAATTATAATCATCGTTTGCGATATCGCGGGAAGAAAAATGGCAAATATCGAGAGAAAGAGAGAGAGAGAGAGAGATATTTTCGTCGGTCATAACTCGATTGCTATCTTCTATTATAACACTTGTTTCTCATGAAATCATGAAACAACGTATAAAAATAATTGTAAAGCTGAAACCGTAAGACGCCCATTGTTTGAATTTTCGCATGTCTTACGTAAATCACGAGAGTGATATCGTGTACGATATCGCAAAGACAAATGTTTTCGTCGATTGTGCCACAATTATGATTAATTATTATTTCTTGTCATCATATTCGTTCATGAAATCGCACGGGAATTCAACGAGGTTGCAAAAACAAAAACCATGAGACGCTGTTATTTATATTTCTCCTCGCAGAATCGCGAGGATACGGCATCGTAGGGAGAAAAGTGACAAACACGAAAGTAGACAAAATATAGACTTCTATCGATCGTGTTTGAAATAATTGAGGAAAATCGAAGAGGGTCTCTCGCTGACACTCACGTTTACTTATATGTTACGATCGCAGGTCTCGACGGGTCAAGCCGTGTCGCAGGCCAGCCAGGTGGTGCTTGCTAAATCCCCGCTGCAGACACGCGTGATACCGGTCGCGTCCGGTGCTCTGAAGCAAACTATCCAGGTAGTGACCGCCAGCAACGCCCAGCTGAGGCAGGCAACGCCTATCCAGGGCAAACCGGTGGCGAGCAGCACGGTCAGACGTAGTCCTGGTCCGGGCCCGTCGCCAGCCCCGTCACCGATCCCAGGCTCTTCGACCACCGGCACCACCGGTGCCGGGTCAACTGGCAATTCAGGAGCTGGTTCCGCTGCCACTTCGAACATGTCTTCGACTACACCCACACTTGGCCAGGTGAGAGTGCAGGGCATAACGCACTCGCAACAACAGCAGCAGCAACAGCAGCAGGCTCAGCAGGACGCTCAGCCGAAATAGCTTTCTTGTTCCACGAAGGAATCGTGCGAATTGAATCGGGAAATGCGGGGAACCGGTTAGGCCGGTACGCCTTCAGAGGACCGGGTTTAATTTGTTAGTTTAACACGTGTAACATTAGTTGTGTAACATCAATATTCGATATATTAACGTAGTATGACGCGTAATACTTATTGTATATATATATATGTGCGTACGCAGAACCGGCATTGTAATATTTGCACGCGAAGTTGTACCATCGTCGAGAGGAACTCTTCTCGTGTGGAAGATACAGGCTCCGGACGGATGTAACTTTCGTGCGTAGGAACTTCAACGCCGGCCTGTGAACGCTCATTTGCGAAACGGTGTTCGAACACATCTTTTTGCCGACGAAAAGCGCGTCAAGTAATCGCAATTGCGAGTTCACGGGTTTGCGTCGTGATCTACGCTGCGACAGAAGCCCGAGTGACGGTATACGACGGAAGTATGGATCCTTTAATATGTTCTTGTATTATGTCGTACGATATATAGGTTGACCCAAATGTCTCATCTCTCGAGAATTTCGAGAGAGACAAATCCTTCATTCATTGGACACGGAATACGTTTCGGAAAATGGTCGAAAATGTAACCTTCAATCCGTCAACTATACGTGTGTGTATTAAGAATCTCGCGGTGCGATTACCCGCAGTTATTCCGAGATATCCTGTACAATATTAACACCTTTTATCTAATACATTAGAATATAATGAAGTATGCTCCGTCGCCTCGTATATTATCATCTCGGCTTCCTGTTGTAACGGATTGTTGCACAGGTTCGCGAGTAAACGGCTCGCAATCGCGACCATTTGACGCGGTCGTTACTTCACTTCGTCAGCAAAAATGCGCTTGAAAACGAGCCGTCTCGATTACCGCCTCGCAAACGAGTGTGCATTATTATGTAACATATGTACGTATATATGAGGGTACACGTGCACACTAACATAACTTATATGCGGCGTACAACTACATTATATGTCTGTGTATATATATATAAAACACTCGACACGCGTTTATATATATCCAATGTGTTTTTGCGATACTACGGTTGGAGGGAAAATCGTTTTCAGAAGTGTGTATGTGTGTGTCTCGGCGAAAGCGAAATTATGATTGGAATATTCTAGTCACACTAGGCGAGGAGACAAGATATTTTGTTGTAAAAGGAAATGATTGTTTTTTTATCGAGACCATATGTTAATTCACATATGTGGGTTCCTTCAGTTTCCCGATTCAATTCGACTTCTCGCCGTTTGGTTTTTTGGTTTTTTTCTCTTCTTCAAAGTTAATGATAATCCCAATACGTGACATTGAAATCTGACAGAACGAGGATAAGCGTAACGCGCATTCGAAGTATAAAGCATTCCAAGGTTTCGCTGCGATCGGCCCTGATTTTGAAGTTACGGTGACTCACTTCCGCACACGTTCGTTGGACAAATCACCACGTCTGTTTCAGTTCATTTACGTGGTCGGCATTTCGTCCTTGATCACATGCCTCGATATCATTGACAATCGGTGTTAATTACGAACATTTTTGAATATTTCCGGAGTAAAAGTTGAAGCGTTTGGCAGTTAGTGCATTGCGGTGTTAAGAGAATCGCTCTCGAAGTTTTATTTGCCCAAGAAGATACCTTGGCGTATATTTATAAGTACGTTATACTATATAATTTGAAAGGCAATCGGGTGTTCTCTCATTTGAATAATTGATCCTATATGACACCGTCGTTTTCGATTGAAGAAATTTATCTCAACTAAAATACAATCCGTCACGTTCGTTTTCCTTTAAAAGCATATACCACACGTACACACGCGCGCACACACACATACACACACACACGCACACACGCAAACACACCGTTTCGTCATTGTACCTTCTCTCCGTTTTTCTCTCGGAGCACCCTGTATTGTGCGTGTGTGTGTACACAGTTATATGTATATATGTATGTATAATTTCCGTATTATAAGTACTGAAATAAATCTCTACGAGGAGAGACCAAGTCTTTATATTATCTGAATCACCTGAGGATCGGACGTCTAAGAGCCACGTGTAATTTATAACGAAAACGAGAACGCATTTTCCTGATATTTTTTTTCTTTAACTCGAAATAGCATCTCGAATTATCAGTTAGCGGAGATATCTGCTCGATATAAAAATTCTGTGGTTCATATTACTTGCTCTGCCGCGCAGGACAATTTAAAATAATACGGCTGAACGTTCCGAACTGAGTGAGAAACATAACGTTAGACGGTGAGTTCGCGGAAAAACTGAGGAAACGTTCGTATGATGAGATAACAAAAGAGAATCACATATAAAGGAAGGAATGACAAATTTATTAATGTGTAGATAATGATGATAGTATAATTAAAACTAAAAGCTTAAAAAATCGTCGCACGCAGTATGATGTATCTAAATATCGTCAGATTACTGTGAAAAAAGTCTATAGAATCGGAGAATAAGTTAGCTGTTAAACATAATCTGTCCATATGGAAGTTTAAATTATATAAAATTTGACGATGTTCAATGTAAACAAAAAAAACGGGTGCTTTCAAACCTTGGCAGAATATTTAGGTTTAGCACTTCTAATATGTGTGGGCAGTCAATATTATCCATACAGCCCAAACCTCCAAGGGATATCCTAAAGATAGACGACGGCCTAAGGATATTCCAAGAATATTTCCATATAATCTAGCGAGAAATAATCCATCGAATCAACATCAAATCATGAAATCAATAATGTCGGAACAATCGAAATTATCGATTTGACGTCGATATTTATCTATCGCTGGGAATAGATCGATATACAAATTCTGAACGAACTATGGCACAAAACAATATATTCATATTATGGATGAAATATTTCTTCTTGGTTCTTGTGTTTTCAGATAAACTGAAAAAGCTGCAATCGTATTCGCCGTTATGGAACAATGATGAACGAAATGGCTTCTCAGACAGCAAATCCACACGACACACTTTATCCTGAGGATATCCTAAATTATTCCAGATTTTTAAATACGATCCCACAGACATAGCCTAATATCCTAGTGGGAATAGGATATCTCACGATGTCCTATTCGAAATGCATATATAGACGTTACGTAACGTGCGAATTTTATTTGTTATCTGATGCGTATGCGAGGTATGCTTAATCTTATCCATTATATTTTTAATTCGACGAATGAGTCAGATAGAGCACTTTCCAATTGGCCATCCATCACAAATGCGACACAACGGCATCAGCACCGTCGCGTTTGTTGAAATGAAATATGACAAATAGTACGATGAGTATAAACGAGATATTTCGTGATATTTCGCATCCTCTGCGAAATGGATTATTAGATATTAATTTCTACTACTTGATAATAATTGTCATACGTGGTAATCAGCTTTTCTGAAATTTGTGATAATGATGATTTGTGATGTGATTTTGTTTAACTATAAGTATGTTTCAAGACTATTATCAAGAAAATAAAAGAAAATTGTTTACTGAAAATAATTTACTTAAATAAATAATTTACTTAAATGATTACATTATTTAAAAGAAAAAAATAAACTGAACTGATTGCTTAGCAGTAGAATAATATTTTTTTTCTATGTAAAGCGAATGTAAATCTAACAGTCAATGACAGAACGAAATAAATGTTGGATGTTTCCTACTCAAAAATATAACTGTTATATAACACACACGCGTTAAATAACAGTTATATTGTTCAGTGGGAAATTACAACTAACATTTATGTAACTATTACTTTGTGTTTATTGGGAAATTACGCAACGTACTACTTTCGTCACAATTTACACAACTCCATATGGACATTTATGCATAGATCAATACGGAAAAAGTTGCATCGTGCGTCAATGAATTTATTCACATATTCATCATCAACACATACGCAACGCAACGATCTCTTGCGTTACGATTTCATACATTATCAAGTCTGTTTCACACAATTGCGTAAAGAATGGAAGGAAAAGACGAGACATTCCGTGAAGAGAGTTTCGCAAATATATTTTGGCAGCGAATGAGTTAACATTATTTACTATGCAATTGTACGCACAAACGCACGTATAGTCGGTGTTATGTATGCTCTATCATTCTCTAGATTGAAACTTTTTATTATTACACAATTTTCAGCCTGTCACACATGTATGCATAAAGTTGAACCTATTATAATTAAGTCGAATCTATATAATTAAAACATTATAACTAAATTCTGCGGTTTCCGAGCGCGCATTCTGTGTAAGGCTGATAGTCGTGACTTCTCGTTATTTTATGACATGTGTGATATTTTATACTATATAACGTTTTATATCTTCTCATATATACCTATTGCGTATTTTTCAACGCTTGTCTATCCCGATTTCTCTTCATTATTCTATATTTCTGAGAATAAAGAGGATTCTACAGGATGTGTAATTAACGATAATACTATTGGCGACTGCTAACACGAAGCACGAGTGGTAAAAGAAAAAGTATGCTGTGTTTAGAAAATACGGAAGATATTGATAGCTGCCTCCTATTTTTTCGATTCCATTATCAAATGAAACGAGGAAAACATTTTGATCATAAATGATATCAAATCGGCGATGCTAGAGAAGTGACTTAATCGGGAAAAAAGTGGAAATACGCAGAAGAAAGAAATATATGATATCAAAAAGAAATATATAACGTTAAATCACATTACAGGCTTACGCCTGTGTGCTCACGTACTTTGAGTGTTACCGTTGTATGCGCATACGCACGTGGTTTCTTTTTCTGTGCATCCCACTCCACAATAGAACCGCGTCTATATCCTACTATCATTGATATCAGCGGCAAATACTATTTATAAGGCGCGATTGTATAAAGTTTTAATCCTTGTGAGATAGTTACAAATGTCATCTTGAACACTCTCTCTCTCTCTCTCTCTCTCTCTCTGTTTTATTTAGAAATTAATTTTCTCATTTGACAAGTTTTGCCCATAGAATCTAACCCTTGTGGATTCCATTCAGATAGCACTGAATTCTCAAGGTATTCCTGAAGTTTTCTCCTTTCTCGAGTTGTAACTCTGGAAATTCATAAGAGATAATACTGTAAGAATGATTTAGGAAGTTACATGCGCCACGATCGGAATTTCTCGGAGAACCTTGTGGAATATTCATATTCATAGAATTATTTTGTATCCACAGATACGTATACTTCGTGAATTCAAGAGGAGTAGTGTTTAAAGAAAAGCATTTCTTATATCGACAAAAGTATATTCCGGGGTTTCTCATGTGAATCTCCACACGCTGTATATTCCGCTGGCGCAACATCTGATTTCTTTCGCCGCGAAATCTGAAAATCGCTTCCGAAGAGGGAGATATCGGCTTAATATATTACAACATCTGAAAGATATTAAAAACTCGAGTGTTCCCGCGCGAAGATAAGATTTCACCCTGACGTAAAGGTACAGTATCGATGCAGGCGATACCATCAATGCGGAATTTACGCCATTCAGATCGGCTTTTGATCGATCAGCTGACCTTCTTATCGCACTCATTGAGATATTGTGCAAATCTTTCACGGAGATATGCGAAAGTTGCGATAACCAGTCAGATCGCTGCATATCCACGTGCGCACAGGAAAAAAGATTTGGCCGCGGCAACAAAATCTCTTTTCTCCATGTAATCGATTACGCGATCGCGCATAATATGTAGAACACGTTTCGGAGCGTGTTTCGGGGCGCGTTAACAGTGCAAAAGTGTCATTCTACACCCACATTTTATTTCTAAATGAACGATAAAGATAGAATGACGTATTAACATGGATAATGCGTGTTTTGAAAGCATCGGTAATTCGATCTAATCTAATCGCACTTTGGAAGAACTTTCTTTCGAGTGGTGTTATCCGCCATCTTTAATTGGCCACCGGTAATACCGGATGTGTCATCTCAATTTAATTTCACGCGATACATAAAATAACCTCAATATGTCGCATGAGAGAAAGGATCTTGCTAATTCTCCTCAAGTATATTTTTCCGCATGCAATTTGGATATTTTAGTCGCACACACGTCGCACGCTCTGTTAAAGCGAACAAATGGCCCTGTAGAAAGTATAACGCAAAAATGCTTGACGTGCGGTAAGCAATGTCAGAGCTAATCAACGTATCGTTTTTCCGTATATTAGTGAAAATTAAAAGTTTATTACAAGCGTTTTCATGTTTTTACGTATAGAAATCATTACGCTTTAAAAATCAGCAATATTCTGTTATCTCTTTTACACACTTTGTGCAAAAGTTATGTTTTAAAATTACAACAGCGACAATATTCCGTTATCTCGTTAAAACAAAAGAATTGCGTCAGAGATATTATCTCGATACCTCATTTCTCGTATTGAGTAGAAAATTAATTTAGTGGAAATTAAAAAATGTACCGAAGAGATTTTTTAATTGTGTTCCACGTTATTTTTCACATCTAATTAAATTCGAAGTCATTCAGGAAACATTAAAGATGTTTTAAAGATGTTCTTAACCTGTTAACCGGAGAATTCCTTTTTTAATTACGCAACATATAACGGGCGCGTACTCTTTCAACACATATTTCAAGGACGTATTTATATGTCCTACCCGTACCCGATATTGTTTACGTTTGACGTATTTATATGATTCGCTCGATTAATAGGTTAAGGTAACAAACGTTTTTTTAGATATGCGCGTTGTATGAGCATTTTTATTTTGAGAGGAATGCAATAGAAATGCAATGTTTGAATACAAAATCAAGTAAGCTCGATTCGAGAATTAATGCGACCAGTCGACAATTATATTAGCGATCATTATATATATATATTGTTACGTCCCGAGTTACTCCGGAACTTCCTCCTCCTCCTGTTTTCTATCGCTCTTCTTTTTCGCTCTCCCTTCCCTACACTCTTTTTTCATCCCGGTAATCGCCTGTTGACATCGTACCGTTTCTGCTTCCAAATTATAATGTTAGTTGTAGTCCCGTGCGTATCGTTGCTATATTTTGTTTCATTAAAATAATTTACACCTTTTATTTACCGCTTTTCGATCTTATTAAATTTAATATATATATCATTTTTATATTTAATTAATTATTTAATTTAATATATATATATAATTTTTATATTTAATTAATTTAGATCCAGTATATTAAGCCGATATCTCCCTCTTCGAAAGCGATTTTCGCGTCGAAAGTAGTTAAATGTTGCGCCAGCGGAATATACAGCGTGTGGAGATTCGCATGAGAAACCCCGGAATATACTTTTGTCGATGTAAGGTCGATGTAAGATCAGATAACTTAGTCACTGCCGCTGAATAGCAGAAGTATCGTTACGCACACTGACCACCATATTTTAAGCAAAATAGGAATCGCTTCAAAGATCAGCCTTGAAGGCTCCGTGAGCGTGATTTATCAGCGCGTGAAAGCCTGATCCCCGCGTCACTTGCTATTTATAGGAAATCTCATAACTCGTCTCATTTCTATTATTGTATTAAAATTCTAAATTGATCCGATAATTCCGCGCCTTCTGATCTTATTGTTCCACCGATCATGCTCGGTGTATGAAATGGGTTATGTTATGCGATTTTTTAGATATCATGCGCGATTTGGATAATCCAAATTTTTCCGCTCCGTGAGAACAGATATACATAATCCGTTTCTTATCCTAGATCTATAAATTTAAGACCACTGTGGAACACCAAGTCTGGTATTCCCACCGAAAATGCTGACCATCGCAGTTGCAGAAAAAAGAGGGAGACTAGAACGAGCGTATAAATAAGGGTCTCATCTTCAAGAACAATAATAATTTCCTTCAGTCATCCAGATTCAGTTTGGTCAGTCAATTTCCAAATTCTTTGTTTCACGAGTCCGTCTCGCGAGTTCTTAGTGAAGTCTTCTCGAGTAAACGAGAAATAGTATCTCCGATAAAATCCGCGTGGTGCATCGGCAAGTGCCAGATATTGTGCGAAATCTCTTGAAGCCAACCCTAGTGGTCTCAGCCTTGCCGCTGGTCTCCCTCTTCTTTCTAAGGCGACGTACTTCTCTCTATCAATTATTTTGGATTAGCCGACATCGAAAATAAGTTTACCTTTATAAAATAATAGTAATAACACGAACCGGTATCCATATTTCGATACAGTCCGACGCAGTTAATCTTATTCTATTCCTTCTGGACATCGCGAAAAATCTGTTGCCATCTTGACTGAAAATTATCTAAATTTCGTGAAGATAATAATAAATTATATTACTTTTTCATTTTATGTTGTTCCTGTTTTTTTCTTAATAATCCTATTTATTCCGCGATTTTATTTCAGAACCACGCCTTTCCATCTTCCCTCTCGTCTTAATTACCTGTTAAGCGTGGCGGAACCGCTCCCGCTACGCATGTCACGGACTGTTCAGGACGTGACACAAATATAAAACTGGTGACAGCGGGGTGGGATAGAACAACCGGAATATTTGAGGAATTTTTGTTTAGTTTCGGGAATATAATCCTCCTCACTAATATCGATTCAAATATCTCCCTCAAACAGAGAGAACTCAATCAAAATTTTCTCGTCGGACAAATACAAATTGAACCGCCTCAGGGACCGACTTCGCTCTTTTTAAGGATGGGGGTGTTACGTCCCGAGGTATCCCGTAACTTCCTCCTCCCCCTGTTTTTTATCGCTCTTCTTTTTCGCTCTTCCTTCCCTGCATTCTTCTTTCATCCCTGTAGTCGCCTGTTGACATCGTACCGTTTCTGCTTCCAAATTATAATGTTAGTTGTAGTCCCGTGCGTATTGTAGCTGTATTTTGTTTCATTAAAATAATTTATATCTTTTACTTACCGCTTTTCGAGCTTATTAAATTTAATTAATTTAGATCCGGCAGTCACTGCCGCTGAACAACAGAAATATCGTTACGTACACTGACCACATTATTTTAAGCGAAATAAGAATCTCTTCAAAGATCAGCCTTGAAAACTCCGTGAGCGTGACTTATCAGCGCGCGAAAGCCTAATCCCCGCGTCACTTGTCATTTATAGGAAATTTCTTAACTCCTCTCATTTCTATTATTGTATTAAAATTCTAAATTGATCCGATAATTCCGCGCCTTCTGATCTTATTGTTCCACCGATCATGCTCGGTGTATGAAATGGGTTATGTTATGCGATTTTTTAGATATCATGTGCGATTTAGATAAACTAAATTTTTCCGCTCCGTTAGAACGGATGTGCATGATCCGTTTCTTGTCTTATTTCTATAAATCTAAGACCACCGTGGAACACCAAGTCCGTTGGTGTTCCCACCGAAAATGCTGACCATCGCAGTTGCAGAAAGAAAAGGAAGACTAGGACGAGCCTATAAATAAGGGCCTCGTCTTCAAGAACAGTAATAATTTCGTTCAGTCAGCCAGATTCAGTTCGGTAAGACAATTTCTAAATTCATTGTTTCACTAGTCTCGCGAGCTCTTTGTGAAGTCTTCTCGAGTAAACGAGAAATAATATCTCCGATAAAATCCGCGTGGTATATCGGCAAGTGCCAGATATTGTGCGAAATCTCCTGAAGCTAATCCTAGTGGTCTCAGCCTTGCCGCCCTCTTCTTTCTAAGGCGACGTAATAATAAATTATACCAGGTGTACCGGTATGAAGTGAAAATACAAATGTCTCGATAGGGAACATTTATTTTGAACGGGCCTTAATTTTGTTTTGTTTGGTTTCTATGACATCTATCAAACATATTCAGTTTACATCAAGTTATTGAACAAACAACATCATATTTTTTCATCGTGTTAAAAATGTCGAATTTTGTACCAGAAAATGATGATTTGCGGAAAGCATTAATTTTTTGTTTTCATTTGAAGAAAAGTGCTGCAGAGTCGCATCAAATGCTTGTCGAGGCATATGGTGATCATGCTCTATCAGAAGCAACATGCAAAAGAGGGTTTCAACGGTTCAAAGATAATGATTTTGATGTGAGAAGTAAAGAACGTGGAAAACCACCAAAAAAGTTTGAAGACACCGAATTGCAAACAATATTGGATGAAGATGACACTTTGAGTCAGACACAAATGGCAGAAATGTTAAATGTTGCACAACAAACAATTTCTGACCGTTTAAAAGCTATGGGAAAGATCCAAAAGTCTGGAAAATGGGTGCCACATGAATTGAATGAAAGACAGATGGAAAACCGAAGAAACACTTGTGAAATTTTGCTTCAAAGACACGATAGAAAATCAGTTTTGCATCGAATTGTTACTGGCGATGAAAAATGGATTTATTTTAAGAATCCTAAACGGAAAAGATCATGGGTTAATCCGGGACAACCATCAACTTCGACTGCAAAACCAGATCGATTCGGCAAGAAG
>NW_014557105.1:0-108735 GCF_001313825.1 Dinoponera quadriceps | reverse complement strand
ATATATATATATATATATATGTATTATCGTAAGTATTGTTTATATTGCAGAAATTTTTACCTATCTGTGTATTACCACAGTATATGTAAATACGTGTCCGCAGAAAACATGACACTTGAGCAAACAAACACAAGAAACTTCTTAGTTATTGTAAATCGATAAACACTGTTTTACTATGTCATAATATATGCTATAAACTTGTAAAAAACGTAATGGACTTTTGTTTAACTGTTTCATGTATAAGTACAGAACGAATAAAATTTAATTTTTCTAAATGTACGTAAGTACATTTTCTAATGTATGTAAGTATATGTCCGCCACTAAATGTATATGTCACTGTACATGGGAAATTATTTTAAATAAATAATTCATGACGTTGTTTTACTTTTAGTTTTTTTTTCAGTTTATATTACATACATGATGTTATTAAACCTTTTTGGACAACGATGATAAATGCAATTGTTAGTTTGCAGTACATCATCAGATTTCAGAAGATCATTGCCTTATTCTGCGTAAAGTTGGAGAGAATTCTCTTATTTTCTTTTTTCCTTTCTCTCTCCCCCTCTTTCCCTTCCCCTCTCATTTTTTTTATAACACATAAATAAGCTACGTTTTTAATTTGAGCTATTTCAGCTACTTAATTACATTAATTAAATTGTGATGAAGTTCGTCCGCTCGACTGTGATAGTTATCTGATTTATATTTCGGACTTCCATTTTATATATTTTGACTGATAGGCGCAATACAGCTGCCGCTATCGGATTACCGATAAGTATATAAGTGACGACTGCAGACTTGGAGCAGCACTCAGTTCTCAAGAACAATTAGACGGTGAAGAAAGATTAAAGGATGGAGATTATATTGGCCACATTCGTATTGCTCGCTGCGGCGGTATTGTTTTTCTACGTATATTCCAGGTTTGTATCAAACTCAATAAAAAAAAGATCATCGGACTATAAAAGATAATAAAGTATTTAAGTATGTTAATATGTGTTCTGCGAATGAGCAAAACTATAACGTAATTTCTTCTTGTTTCTTCATATTTGTTGATTTTTATTTTAACACATTATTTTGATTAAATTCCATTTATGGTTTAAATTCTATCATTAATACACACGTGTGAGAACGACGAGCAATTTTTTCTTTCTCTCTCTCTCTCTCTCTCTCTCTCTCTCACAAGTTCTATGTTTAAATTTAAGATAAATTTCTCTTCATTTCGTAAACCTGAAGCATACCTTCACACGAACGTGCTATGCTGTCGCTAGATATAAGCTGAACTACTGGAAGAGACGCGGCGTCGAATCGCTCCCGACGGATTTCATTTTCGGCAACTTCAAGGATGCCGTGCTCTTCCGTACCGCACCGGGATATCATCTCGGTGACCTGCACAAAGCGGCCAGGTCAGAGGCGCCTTTCGTCGGCTTCTATATCTTCCACAAGCCCTGTCTGCTGTTGCGCGACCCCGAGATCATCAAGCACTTCATGATCCGCGACTTCGACAATTTCTCTGACCGCCACTTCGCCGGCTCCAATCAGAAGGATAGCATCGGCATGAAGAATCTCTTTGGCCTGAAGAACCCGATGTGGAAATACCTGCGCTCCAAGATCACGCCTACCTTGACGAAGGGCAAGCTGAGGCAAATGTTCCCGTTGATGATGGAGACAGGAGGACCCATGATGGAGTTCCTGAAGAATCAGCCGACCGACATTAACAATACGAAGCTCGTAGACGCCCAAGATCTCAGCTACAAGTACACGACCGATTTGATCGCCTCGGTTGCTCTCGGCACCAAGATGGATTCCTTCCATTATCCGAACGGCGAATTCACCACCGCAGGTAAACTGACTGACCCACCTTAAGATCCGAGTTGTTCTTAAGAGCGATTAATTTGCAATTATTATTAAAATGTAACTTTTAAATTAATTTAAAAACTGTTCTCTTCGGTCAAAACTTTTTGGTTCGTTCTCTCTCTCTCTCTCTCTCTCTCTCTCTCCCTTTTTTTATCAGGTAAATTCCACTCTATTTTTTTCCCGTGTATCTATATATAGTAAAATAATAGATTACGGGGTTCATCGGTAGGGAAAATATAGTAAATGATATTGGTATGATAAATCGCAAATGAATCGTGCAGTTGCCGAGTTCTTCCACGGGTTTAAGAGGATGGTCGCGTTGGTGATGGTGTTCTTCACGCCCGAACTGGTTGAGCTGTTGGGCACAAATATACTCTTCAACTCCTCCTTCGTGAAGAAGGTCTTCTGGGATGCGATGGAGAACCGTGAGAAGAGTGGCAAGAAGAGAGGGGATTTTATCGACTCGTTGCTTCAGCTGAAATACGGCGACCAGAATCCCGATTACAGTGAGTACCAATCTACCTCGCAGTTGTATATTTTTCAGAAAATTTGTGAACACTTTATACCGTGAAAACTCAAGTGTGTTTCGAGCTTTCTGGCAAGTTTCAACCGGCAATTATTTCATTGTGTTAGACGGAAAAAATCTCAGTTCCTGCAACTGAATAGGAATCGAGATGAAATTTAGACAATATAAAACATCCTGAAACCGTTCCGAATGCGCCGAGGAGGAGCGTCTTAATACGCTCCTTATAGCATCCGGGATACATTCTGGATGATTTTAAAACATCTTGTGCTATCTGTGAATCTCGGCGACGGGAAATATATCATCTGTTACCGCGACTGAGAACATTCGCGTGAACATTCGGCCGCATAATAAAACTCGGCTGAGAGGCAAATGAGAACGATTAACTGAATAGGAATCCGGGAATCTTTCTGTTGCTGCAACCGAGTTCTCGTCTAGTCCCCAGGCAAAAGAAAATTCAATTATACCGACGAAAACTGTTTTTTCCGCGTACGAACGCTAAATTGGACCATAAAACTCGAAGATGACGATAGAGACTGAAGTATCGAACTCTGTCTGTCACAGAATTCGAAGGTGACAATCTGTTGTACCAATCCGGGACCTTCTTCTCCGGCTTCGAGTCGAGCTCCTCCTGCATGTCTTTCACGTTGATGGAACTGTCGAAACATCTGGAGTATCAGCAACTGGCCAGGGAGGACATTAACAGGGCTATCGACAAATACGGCTGGACGTACGAGGCATTCAACGACATGAGATACTTGGATCAAGCGATCGCCGAGGGCCTGAGGTTATATCCGCCCGTGTCGACGATCGACCGATACACCCGTCAAGATTATGAGGTCGGTACTCTCGCAAAAAATATATTGCCTGCAATTTGAAATTTTACTCGGAATGAAATTGTAAAAACGTTGAAAGTTTTGCAAGAGGTCGTTAACTTTCAAATAACTTGGCACTTAAACAACACGTATATCTGAAAGACCTTTAAAAAACGCACTTTAGACGTCTTATTGTCTAAAAAACCTCTTTACGACGTTCTCAGAATGTTTTAACGTTATCTGGGTAGATATTTGGGTAATTAAATTTATTATAATTTATTATTAAATTTATTATAATAACTCAGCTAATGTGTAGAATTATTTCGGATTTAGAAGAAAAGATAACGCTTAATTACCAACATCTCGACTTTCAACAAGTTCCTCCTTTGTTCGTTTATCCATAACAACTTCAACATTTTTATATCTCGTTATCTTTTCATGAAGAAGTTACGTTACAGATAAAGTTGCCGATCCACGTGATTTCTACGTATTATTTAATTAAACCTATTTACAGTTCTGAAGTACTACAGTACTCAGACTAAAGTACTCAAATTGCAGAAGATATTATATATTACATATTACATAATTAAATACTATATATATATATATATAGTAGGCCGATCGATAAGAGATATTCTTGACTTTGAAATACACTTTATAAATTTATATATATAAATATATATAATTGTATAAATTTATATTAAATTTATATATATATATAATTCTTTTTTCTCTGTATATATAAAATAATATAGTCTTATATTATATATAATATGCAATCTGAGTCAACATGTATTATTCTTAATGTAACATGTTATGTAACATGTATCATAGACTAACGCTTTTTAACAGTGAAGAGAAATATCTCACTTTCTCTAATTTTTGTACAAATTACATTTCACCGATGATTTTTTTCATCGCTTTCTTTTATTAGAAGGAAAGTTTATATTGATTTGGACTGTGGATTTCTTCGAAGCCGAAAATTAATAGCAGCGAAAAATTTGTGTTCTTATTCCAGATTCCCGGCACCGACATCACCATCGAAAAGGGCACACCGATATACATCTCTCTGTACGGCATGCATGAAGACCCCAGGTTCTTCGACGAGCCGCAGGTATACAACCCCGACAGATTCTTTGAGGATAATCCAATCAGCGACGCCTACATGCCCTTCGGACTTGGACCCAGAATGTGTATAGGTGCGTATATAAGAGAAGACATTTTGTGATCGTTCGGCCGATCGATAAGAGATGTTCTTGACTTTGAAATACACTTTCCTATGATTAATATCACATCATTGAGATTGAGAGCGCGATAAAGCGGACATGTAATTATCTTCCGATAATACATGTTACATAACATGTTACATTGAGAATAATACATGTTGACTCAGATTGCATATTATATATAATATAAGACTATATTAGATAGACTATATTATTTTATATATACAGAGAAAAAAGAATTATATATATATATATATAAATTTAATATAAATTTATACAATTATATATATTTATATATATAAATTTATAAAGTGTATTTCAAAGTCAAGAATATCTTTTATCGATCGGCCTATTATATATATATATAGTATTTAATTATGTAATATGTAATATATAATTAAATATATAATTAAATACAATACTCTATATTACATATGATATAAAGAGAATTGCACATTTTATAATTATATATAGTCATAAACAGATCGATGAGTCTTCGATGAATCGCATTCTGACGACGTCTTGAGTAATTATTCAACAAAGATTACTCAATCGAGTCTCCTATTCGCTGTTTGCAGGATCGAAAGTGGGTACGTTGCATGCTAAGGTTGTTCTGGCGATGCTTTTGCGCGAGTACGAAGTCTGGCAGAGCCAAGAGAACAAAAGCACTTTGGACACACGATCAACCTTCACCGCAGCGGCCGATGGCATCAAGCTTCACTTCAAGAGAATCGTTCGATAAGCGGACGCATATCGGACATAATCGCAACTGACTTTGAAATCGAATTCGTTGTCAGACAATCAGCGAAAATAGCAACGGCGAATCCGTTTCGCCGAGGAATAATTGTACACCATGTGTGTCCACCGAGTGTGTGTACACACGTGGAAAACACACTGCAACGATCCGAATTTTTCACTTCGCTTATGGCAGTGTACTTTCCAGGTATACTTCGCTTCCCCGTATCCGGGTGTCTTCTTGACATTAACAGTGATAAAACTGGGAAAACATTCGGATATAGAAGTGGATTTCTTCGTACAATATACGCACGTGCAACACACACACACACACACACACAAATACACATACGTTTATATTAATATATACGTTTTATATTGATTCTAGAAACGAAGGACATCTTCTTTTAGCTTCGTTAAATTACTCCATAATTTTCATATTATTATTTTATTATTTCAATTTTATTCACGCGTTTATAACAGAGAAATCACTCGAAATGATTCATTAGTTATGAACTGAGCTCGTTAGTCGGCGTTAACTTATTTAATCCTATGGACTATAACATGAAAATCTTTCTAGACTTGAAAGATAGATATTCGGAGCGAGAAAAGAATCAATAGGAGTGTGTCGCAATAATCAGAGCACGAATGTTAACGGAGTGTTAAACAGATAATATTAGCTCCAAGATATTAATAATATTGACAAACGCATTTGTAAATACGCTTCCCGGTTATTCCGGAAACGACGAAAAAGAAATTACACTCATAACGTTGTGAACAACGTCAATATCGAGCTTCTCGTGTGAATTTATGTCGGATAGAATTTAAGACTAAATCAGAAAGGGATCTCTCTGGCCCGTTAGTAATTCCCTCTAACTAATCAGTGCCCGTGATAGTCGAACATCGTCGTGTCGTGCGAGGTGTCTGGAAACTTGCGTCTCGAAGTCGTACTGAGTCGATACTGTATTCGAAATGAAAAGAAAAATATTGTTATGTACGGTTAAACTGTTACACAGTTTAACACAAACACATGCGAGTTTTCATACACCTCACATAGTAAGTGTTTATTTATAGTCAGTGTCACAATTAATTGTTAATTACTGTTGTCTGTCGTGCTTCAAATGCCTCGTTTGAATACCTAATTAAGGCACAACTATTTATTAAAATTTCTTATTGTCAACGCAAGATTAAATTAATTAATATACATATATACATATACAATAAAGTTATTGCTAATAACATAACTGAAAACACGTGTACATAGTATAGAATCCAAATCTCATAATCTCCAATTTTTCCTTTTCCTGATCTCACTCTGTTCTATATTCTGTTAACAATAATCAGTAATTTATTACCATAATAAATAATTGTAAAATGAAGAAATAGCCGCAGAAGGAAAAATAATAGTTAGAAATAATAAAAAAATAATAGTTGGAATCGAGTAGGAAGAAATAACAAAAGAAAAACGAATATAAAGAGTTGATTAGAGATGTGAGAAATATGCGAATACGAATTGACTAGAATCAGATTCGATTTGATTCGAATTCGAAACCTTATTATTCAAATCTAGATAATTCGAAAATATCGAATCGAGAAAATTCAAGTATGAATCTCACACATTAGCATTGACGAAGTAATAAAGACGTCCAGCATGACAGGAATTGGCATAATATAAAAAATTCGCTGTACGTTAAGATCCTCTTCAAACATATTAAAAGCAATAGCTCAAAACAGCAGCAAGAGAAATACTATTAAAATCAGCGTATTTAAATAAATTTTCATAATATCATGTGAATAAATAAAAAGCGCTGGCATTAGTGGTAACTTTTAATCATTTGATATAAATATTAAATTTAGCCTGTATCGCAATATTAAATATTATTATCAATTATTAATTTTACAATTTATAATTATTCTGACACAAGTCTCGCAGCTGTGCATATCTACGATGCGCAATATATTATTTTTATGAAATTGCATTTTTCTAAAATCACTCAGTTTCTGCATTGATCGTGAACGACCGATAACATTTAAAAAATTTCTTTGGAACTAATTATACAATAAAAATGTTGAATTTGTGATCAGTGACTTCAAAAACACTTCAGCTATTTTTTTCTCGATAACTATGGGCTTAAGGAAAAATTTTCTAAGAACAAAAAAGTCTTAATATTAGTCAAAGAATACCCTTAAATTTTTTCAGATTTTTTAAACGATTTTTCGAAAATTTCAATTTTCCCATTTTCTGGAAAGTCAAAAATTTTCTTTTATGGTCCTGAAAAAATTAGAGGGTATTCTTTGACTAATATTACGGCTTTTTTGTTCTTAGAAAATTTTTCCTCAAGTCCATAGTTATCGAGAAAAAAATTGCTGAAGTTTAAAACTAAAATTTGTTGTTTCGGACGTCATTTTGTCTAAATAAAAAAATTTTTTTTAATTATGTATAGCCAATAACTTTTAGTTTTGGTGTCATGGACGCGATATTTATCGGTCTTAAGTATGTAGAAAAATGCAAAAGCAAAAAAATTACCTAAAAAAAAAATGTTATCAAAAAATTTATGTTTTTTTTTTAATTTGCTATTTTTCCATAAAAAACTCATTTTAGGGTCTTCTAACCACCATCATTCAAAAGAGCAACCTTCAAAACATAGGGAACAGTGGTTCCAAAATTTTTTTCGATCAAATGCGTCGTACAGTGACTCTTTGAACTTTGGTACCGAAAAATGTCCGTTCAGGCGCTAATGGGTTAATAATTGATTTATAATCTTGCATATCTGACTATTCCAACTACCGTTACCTTAAATAAAATATATTTTATCAGTATCAATTTTATCATCAATTTTTACTACTAGTTCAATTTTGTTCTAAATATTCAAATATACGTATCTTACTTTCTTACTTTCTTACTTCTTACATATTATCACAAAATCGATGTTATACCTTTCATACCGAAGTCTTTCCTTACTACTGTCATGTCGAATTTAACGATTACGTTGTTAATTAAAAATTGTGTTTCAGCAGTTCGATTCGAAAATGAAAAAAATGAAAATCGATTCGGCATAAAAAATTTTTAATTCACGCAGCTCTAGAAGTAATGTGCACAGCCAGGTAAAAAAAAATAAATAGCCAAGATTCGCGAAGCAAGTATAGTCCCCCTTTCTTATTTAATTGTTTATTTATTCATTCATTTAGTTAATTGTTTACTCATCTATTCACTTAGATTTTACTTAATTTTTTACTTGTATAATTTTAAAATTTTATCTTTTATTTATTCAGTTTGCATCTTTCTATCTCTATACCAGTTATCTGCGACTATGACGTAAACAATATAAGCTGAACGTAAAGCGGCTAACGTAGCGGATAACAGCTATCTTTATCGGCACAAATGAATAAAAAATTGTTATCATGCCCCTTGATAAATGACTTAGCTATTTATTCGTATTCGTTTTCGATTTCTCTCTTTCCTCTTCGTCCGCAGTTTCTTACAGTATCTGTAACGGCTTGCATTAACATTTATTTATTACGCAGTTCTCGGTTTACGTAATTTCACCTCGGTGAAGACCAAGTTTAACGTACAGACGCAAGGTTTCGTTAACGATATAGGTTCGCGATGACGAATATTTTCTTCATACTTTTGGCGCTCTTGGTGATGCTGTACCTTTGGGGGAAGAGGAAACATTCTTACTGGGAGAGACGTGGCATACGTTCGTTGCCCGGATTGCACTGGTTCTTCGGGAACTTCAAGGACGCCGTGCTGATGCGCAAATCGTCGGGTATGTTGATCGGTGATCTACATAAGCAAGCCGCCGACGAGGATGACGTCGTGGGCATCTACATCCTGCACAAGCCGTTCCTCCTCGTGAGAAATCCGGAGCTTATCAAGCAAATGCTTATCAAAGATTTCCATATGTTTCCAAACCGTCACTTCTCAGCCCAAAGCACGATTGACGAAATCGGTTCCTCCTCTCTCTTCTCGATAAGCAATCCTAAATGGAAGCATATGAGGTAAATATTATTATTATATCGCAAATTGTATCGGAGTTATAATTCAAGCTCCAACGCTCCGATGTAAATGCCGAAAATATCTGTTATCGAGGACCATCGTGCTAAGTCTTCGAATATTTATGATTACATTTAATTTCTTAAACTGGGCCGTGTCGGAAAAGCGCCAACTCTTACATTTCTTTTTCTCTTCCTTTGCTTCGAAATTCTTTAGGTTAGTTCATCGACACAAAATTAAATTAAAATTAAGTGATAAATCTCTTATGTTCCTTCCACAGGACGAAAATGTCGCCGGTGTTCACGAGCGGGAAGCTAAAGAATCTCTTCCTGCTGATGGTGGAGTCCGCAGAATCCATGGGGGCATATTTACGCGATCAGTTTAAAGGAGACTCCAAAGTTGCGTCGTTCAACGTCAAGGAGACATTCTACAAGTACACCACCAACGTAATAGCTTCCATGGCATTCGGAATTTGCATCAACTCTTTCGACACGCCCACACCGGAATTTTATACTAATTGTAAGAGATTTTTAAGTTTAAAGATCCATATATATGCGAGTAAAAACGATACACGGAGAAAAATATTACTTCACTGCTAACAAAAGCGATTATTCCATTTACTTCCCTTCTTTTAAGTGATGATTATATTCGACAAATATTTCTTCGAAGAATATTTTCTTGATAATAATCTTCAAATATATTCGTAATGAGTATGTATTGTCATCACAAATTTTAGAAAAACACTTTAGAAAAACTCATTATTACGTACTCGAGAGAATTTATTCTTTTTTCAAGAATATTATGAGCTTTACCGAAGAAGTAAATTCGGTTAATTTAAGAAAATAAGCAAAACCGAAGTTTGTTTTAACTTAATATTCTTGAAGTACCAAATTTGTATATACCAGGATTCAGAATACATTTCGAGTAAATTTGATGTTTATGATGAACTTGTAACATATAAACTAATGAAATACTCGAAATAAGTAATATTTGCTTGAATGCAATAAATGTATTTTTCTGTGTATATGATTATTATATATGATTTCTTCTCTCTCGTGAAACAAATTTCCTACCACCTTTGATATTATTTTTCTTCTCTCACATAGCGGTCATAGCTTTCCAACAGAACTTCTTGAGGTCCGTGAGGTTCTTCTTTCTTTTCTTCTTTCCGAATATCGGGAAATATTTTGGCCTGAAAATGCTCGGTGAGCAAACGAATTACTTCCGTAGGGTCTTCTGGAACTCGATGGACAACAGACGATTTAGTAAGAAGAAACGGGGCGATTTGATCGATTCTCTCCTGCAGCTGAAGAACGAGGATGCAACAAACGAGATCTTCCGTGAGTGGTTGTCATTGATTCGCGGATGTTCGTGCAAACATAAATATCTCGACAGCATGCAGACGGAAAAATAAGAGACCGAGATTAAGATCGAAAGATGATTCGATCACTACCGGTCTGCTCACTTATTGCTGTGTCCATTGTCTGCTCCCCTCAGAATTCGAAGGGGATACTCTTATCGCTCAAGCAGCGATCTTCTTCGCCGCCGGCCGCGAGACCAGTATCACCACTATGACCTACACACTCTGCGAGTTAGCCAAGAAACCGGAGATACAGAAGCGCCTCAGACGGGAGATCCTCGAGAAGATCGAGGCCGCGAACGGTGCTGTCACGTACGAGGCTGTCCAAGATATGAAGTATCTGTATCAAGTGGTGTCCGAAACGATGAGGCTGTATCCGCCTGCGCCGCTCATCGACAGAGTTCCCCTCGAGGATTACACGGTAGGGCATGATTTAAAAACGTAACAGTATGTAACATAACGCACATACACAAAACATATACATATGTAACATAATATACATATAAACATGTAATATAAAACATAATATAACACACTACAAAACTAATATAACACACAATAACAACATAATAATAACAACATAACATTACTAATGATAAAAACATACAAAAGTAAGGAGACGATTAAAACCTAGTCATACATGTAGGAATTTAATAGTGAAATTAAAGTGATATTCGTGATACAATATGGAGACAGAAATCTATTCTCGTCACGTAAAATTAGTTCGGCACGGAAAATGTCAAACGTTACAGTTTATGATTTTTACAAATTACAGTTTCCCGGCACAAAGATAACTGTCGAGAAAGGCACGCCGGTATATATCGCGTTGTACGGTCTTCACACCGATCCCAGGTATCATTCGAATCCCACGACTTTCGACCCTGACCGGTTCAGCGACGAGAGGAAGAATGAGATGCTACCGTGCACCTTCATGCCGTTCGGCGAGGGTCCGCGCAATTGCATAGGTCGGTAAATCATATCCATTGCTAATGCATCGGTAGAATTTCTTGCTACTTGTGTGCCGGAATGCACACAATGAATAATGTATTTATAACTATATAAATACATCGTGTATACCAGACAGTATCAGTCAAATCTGTAGTACGTAGGATGTTACACTTATGAATGAGCCTACTAATTATTCTATTTTGATAAAACAGTGGTGAGTAGAAATTTATAGAGAATTCATTTTAAGGAATATCTTTTTTTTTCTAATCTCTGCCTATATCACACAATCGGTCTTTCTTTTCTAATACAATCTATTTTCGAGCAGGCAGTCGATTAGGATACCTGCAAACCGCCGTGGGACTGATATCGATTCTGCAGGACTACGAGGTCGCGTTGAATCCTTCTTGGCTAAGCACCGTGGACAAAAGAAATGTGTTTACTACGCCACCGATGGGATTCCAGTTGGATTTGAAGAAGATATAGACGACATGCGTGCACGGTGACATGTTAGTATGTACATTATTGACTTTCCGGTGTTGGTACGGTTGATCAAAAGATCCGAAAAACGTTGATAATGTCGACTTATCAATAGTGCAAAAATAGAACGCGTAATCTCTGAAAAAAAGGCATGATCGATATATAATATTATCGCCTTGTTTTATTATTGTGGACACAATGTTAATTGTCTAAGACCTTGGGAAGTAATATTTTTTTTATTGATATAATAAATATATATTGGTTTATCGAGATTATACATACATTAAGAATCCTAACTGCGATCCAGTGGCTTTTATTACATACTCTGTCGTTAAGGATACCAGCAGGATGGCTGATTTATAATTTTATGACAATGTCTTGCCCAGATATAAATGCTGATCGTGTTTTATCACAATGTAGTTGTATGTCATGTCATACTGCGACTCCAACTTAATACATTTTTAAAGATCATTATGTAATTAACATCACATGAGCACAAGATGTACACAAATGATGTGTATAAGTTTTCGATTTGTGATTATGATTAACACTATTAGATTATATATTTTCCAGACATTATGGAGAGAACGACATCTGAGCAGTATCCACGCGCATCTGTATCTATTTTTGTCGATCGCAGCGAGGGATATCGTTAAATCTGTTCTACGATTTTGAACGACAGTTATCGTTATCGTTACGTCGTCGTTGCGCAGGTATAATACATGGCAGAAAATCTGTCGTTAAAAGTTGCAGAAGAGATCTACTACTACTTCAAGGAGTTTTTCACCTGGTAACAAGCTACATCGATCACTTATTCCAAGGATCTTCCAGGATCATTCTCGGGAACGCAGAGGGTTGCTACGGGACATTCTTACGACGACATTAGCAGAACGCCGATATTCTTAAGGGATACTTCTTTATTATCTGTAAAAAAATCTTTATTTCGACATTTCATCGTCGTGTTTTCAAATTGACTATATACATTATTGTAACCCGTCGTCTACAAGGTAGATCGTAATCTACATTGCGGAGAGAGTAACACATGTACCTCGTAGGCGTCTTCACATTTACAAGTAATTATAGTTTTGGTTCACCGTAATTTCCTCGATAATGCGAAAAAACAAAGTATGATATCGCGCGTCACTGCGATATCTTTCGTATTAGGAATCACCGTCGAATCAGTGATGCGCGATGAATCAAGATCAAGACCGGTATTCATAGTAAGATCTTAAAGTTCAAGTCTTAAGTCCATCTTCAGATGTCCCGTAGCCAATGAAATGAGCCGTGCAGCATCCGAAGACGAGAAGACGATCTTTAATATAAGATATGTAGTTTTTAAAATTTCGAAAAAATCCGTCACTTTCTCCATTCTCCCGTTGACTTTTTCGCCTTCTTATCTTCTTTTCGGAAAAAAATAAATATGGCGGGTCTTAATCGAGCACACGTGCATTTTTCTAAACGAATTTTTATACCCTCGAGACAGAAAAGCCGAAGAAATCCGCGGAAAAATTGGGAAAGAATCGGTTTCTTTCTGAAACTTTGAAATATAATAAGATCCGTCTATGAATGCCGGCTCAAGACGCGACCTCCTTTACTTCCTCTTCGATTGGCCAGCGTTTCGATTCTGACATCGAATGCACAGTGTGAAGTGACAACGGAAAGAAAAAAAAAATGTAAAAATTAACGAGTCGATACTTCCTCGTGGCAACTATTGTGAGTCTGTCGGCAAAGAATTTCGAAATCCAACTTGCAACACCGGTATCAACATCGGCCGGCCGCGCGAATCACTCTTCAACGTCCAAGCGATTTCCGAGCGGCCGAGGCACGCGAGATGCTCCTTTTGCCTCCTTTATACCTTGGCTCTCTTCACACCACTGATTTCAAAAACGAAAACATGACGCTGTCCCTGCCACAGGAGCGGCTATCCATGCAAGAAGGAGAAGCAAGAAGAATATCCTCGACGAATCGGATTTTACTTCGGCAATAACGCAAGGTATTTCTTGAATTCCGGCAGTACACAGTCCCGCGGATTCAACGGTATCGTCACCGTCAGATAGTCGCTCAGGTATTGCGGCAGGAAACAGAGAATGCCCTTGTTGGCCAACATGGCCCAATCTATCGGCTGATTCACCTGCCTGACGTTCACGAAACAGTGAGTGATCCTGCGTCCGGTCGGACTCGCGTCGTACGGCGGCCTACGACAATTTATCGCGACGATAGATAATTGAGCATCTCGCAAAACAATTTGACATTGTCGTCTAATGTTAATTTCTCAATCTGTTTCAACCCTGCGAGTGGCAACTATTGCGACAGGGTCATTTGCTAGTTTGAAATTCTTCCCTATTGCACAACTTGTAGCCTTTCATATGTACACGTAAGTTTGAAATTATTATAATCAAAGCTATTATAACGCTATAAATCATTATAACCAGAGTTACCTCTGCGATTTTCAACCTTATGCGTTATATATAAGGTTGAAAACCGTGTGATTTTCATTCCAGGAAATAGTACAGCAAATATGACGTTGATCAAACGATCGGTGCAAAATAATAATACAATTGAATTTCGCGAAGATACACACCGTGCTTGGATGACCACACCGCCGCCTGCTTCGATCAGTCTTTTAAACTGATCGTACTTCTCCTCGGAGACCAGCAGTAAAGCCACCATGTCGGAGAACGGACCGTCCGATTTCATGGACAATTTCAGCCTCCACCTGTAAGCAGCGGCCGCGATCGCCTGCTCGATCTCACCGTTCGGCTCCGGGATTGTACCTTTGCTCCTCGGGTTGCCCCATTCGTACTCCTCCTCCTGCAAAATTGTCATTTGCCAGGATCAATCGGCGTTCGATACTTCGCATTCCGTCAGTCGCGAGCACTTCACATTCGTAAATCATAAAACTTTTTCAAATTCACTTTCAATTCAAGCCTCCTTCATATAATTCAAACTCTCGTATAATTTTAATTATCGCATTTGAACGCTTCAAACTTCTTCACGTCAAATATAGAATTGCACGTACAAAAATACATATGGAATTGAGCTCCACGGTAATCTTCCGCTCGCGATCTTGCAAGTGAGCGTTATCATCGATCATTCAGATTTCATATGCCGATTCTACGAAAATGGTGGACTTTACAGCATAAGTTATCACATTGATATAATAATAATCGTGATAACGGAGTTATTATATAATAGTTATCGGCGATGTTGCCTACACATGCGAATCTAAATGGAAATTATCAGATCCACGCGCTCTGTAAATACAGATTGGATCAGTATTGTAATGTACACCAATAAGGGCCGATATCGAATTTCTTAATGGAGCCGAGATATTTTTTTATCGCGAATAACAGGTTCGTGGAGAGTTACTCAAAGTTAATTTTCGCATGCACATACTACAACAACGATCTGTATTTCGTTGCAGGAGAGATCTGGGATAACGATGTTATCGTTTGTATTATCACAAATCGCTTATCACTATTTAATATGGCGAAATTTATCCGATGCAAATTTATCTAGAGTACAAAAATACGCGAGTTCAATAGGACGCGATTATAAGCTCTCAGCGCGACTTTCACCGATGGAAAAGTCCACAAAATTAAGAAACCTAGAAACGGATTTGTTTCCGATGTTTCGTGTATATTCCAGTTCACTTCGCCGGGAAAAGGAACGTCATGAGGCATGAATTGCAATGAGAGACTCAGGTTGCTCTTCTCTGCGAAGAAGCAAACTGGGATGTTCATGAAACGTCGGAAATCTATGATGGTGCTAACTCGAAAGCGAAATCCAATATTTCTTCACGTCACCGAAACCGAAAATTCACATTATGAAATCTAATTCAATCCCAATTCGACACTCACGTGTCAAATTGATCCAAGCGAAAAATTAAGATCCTATAGTCAAATCTCGAATAATCGCATATATAAACAGAACTTTTTTTTCTTAAAGCATGCGAAATATTTTGCTCTTTTCTGTGTAGAATCTACACATTATCTTTTTTCACATACCTTAAATTGTTTATTTAAAAAATAATGATTGCAATAACGTCAACCAAGGGTTAACGTAGAATTTATCGACGAGCCATGGTCGTCCGTGAATCATCGATACTTACATTGAGCTTTCACACGTTCGCTTAAAGTATGTATTATCGCAAAAGACTGTTCAATATCGTTAATCGGCACATGATTATTGTTTCATATATCGTTCGATTATCACTCGTGCGGCGTGAATAAAAGGTCACGTGAAATCAGTGCAATATTCAACGCGCTGATCTGCTTTTAATTTCGCGAAATGAATGGAGAAGCGGCCTCGATAAGTTGTTCGAGGGATCTCCAATGCGACAGCGATAAGGATAGAGACGCTACACTACTAACGTCGAGGAATCTGCCCGCTTGTTCGGAGTTGCGTAGATACGAGCAGTGCAGGACCCACTTCCCGGACGCTATGCTTCCGAGCATCTTCTCGTTTCGCGACGGCCTGATGCAGAGGAGATGCGTTGCACTGTTGTCGAAGTTCGCATCCATCGATACATCTCCGCCAAGTGCATGTATTACTCGCTCGTACACGTGTCGGTCCTGTGCCGGGCATTAAGTTTACGTTAAGGTTCTTGAATATAGGAGGATATAAGGAATCTTGAATATAAGAATACGAGAGTTCAAGGAGACGCTATTTTTGACTCGATGACTCGAATAGAAAAAAAGAAACCAGCAACACTGGATAAATGTTATGTATCTGAGAGCGTACTTTTACACCCGACAGCATGAACTTTCGTATCGACGACGGTTCGCATTCGTATTCTATCGACACGTCTTGTTCAACGGGCTCCTGGACTTCGCTGATATCGCCCTCGTCCTCTTCGATTCTTTCTTTGCTCAGCCTCGACTATAAGTACACAGATCTCGCGTTACAAGTGAGAAGTAACAGGACAGAGAACGGAAAGAAGAAAACACGCATGAGCAATTGTGCCTTACTCGTCTCGAATGACTCGGATCCTCCCACACGATGGCGTCGACAGGCTGCGAGTCCTTTACCATATCTGTGTGTGAGATGATCAGGAAAAATTAGAATAGATATGAAACTTGAAGGAATGACACTTGATGAATACAGCGGACACTCACAGTTTTGTATGTGGTCGGAAGTTTCGTCGTCGTACTTCTTCGCGTTCTCACCGGACAGAGAGTACCTGCTCTCAGGGGTGCTGGACGTCCGTTGAAGCACCTGATCCAACTGCGCTATTTGCCTGTTTAGACATGAATTCACAATCTCACAAATTACTTGTCTACACGCAGTAAAAGGAAATACAAAATGAAATATAAATGTACGTACATGTTTATCTCATTACTCGGATCATTCGATACCGGAGTACCTTCCTGACTGAATTCGAGCTTCCTGTTGATTAACGTAGGAGTCGACGGACTGTCTTTACTAGACCGGTCGTCGTCTTGTTTCTTTTCCGTCCTTGTCGCGAGAGAATTGTCGTTCGATTTCGCTGCCGCTTCATCCGATGCGTTTTCCTAAAAGTATGAAAGATACGTTAAGAAGGAAAGAGTGAGTTTAAGGATTATATGAAAATGATTAAAATAATAAAACATGTTTATGCCTCACCTTTTCAGACTGACCTGGGTTCTTCAGTTTCTCCCACAACTGTCTCTTCAGTTCCGAGAGCGGCTGTAAATCGCGCTTAATTATAGCTTGTATATGCAGTTAGAGAAAGAGAACACTCGTGTATAACACGTCCCTGAGGTGATTTCAAACTATTATTCTATTCATTGAAAACTCAATTAAAACTCACGGAAGGATGTCAAATCAGAAAATCGCATTTACATAAAACATTTTGATTTCCAACGTAAAATATCTTACCGATAAAATTAGAATTCGCGAATTATACATATAAGTATTTTCAGTATTAAAATATTCCCACTGACAAAGCGGTACTCACAGTACTGGGTGCGCGTCGTTTCAACGGCGGTTCCGTCACCTGCAAATCCGGGAAATTCTCAACCCACTTGACCCAGCCCTTTCTCGTGTCAGGCGACGGATCGGGTTTGAAAATCTGTCCATATGGGGTCTCCGGAGTGGAGACATGAAACGGTGACTGCGGCGTCTTATTCATCACGAGGCTGAGTCTTTTGTTTATCAACGGGGTGTCGCCGGACATTATCTCCTGACTCTGTGTGTGTGCAACGTTGTCGAAGTTATTATTTAAGTTTCAAATTTTATGCCGTGCATTTAAGTGCCTCGAATTATATTTTTTACGACATTAAAAAATCGTTTCTCAAGCCTTGGGTACATCGTCGTGAGACTCTTCGCACAGACACGTGCTTACAAGGTCTCTTTAAAGATCAAGGTCACTTGAGACAGACGAGTACCTTGATTTGAGGCAAATGCCGTTTTGGCGTGATGATGTTCCTCGTGGTCTTGTCTGCCGAGTTCATTTCACTTTCGTCAACATTCGAGGGATTTATCTCTATATTGATACAGCTGACGGTCGACCTGTCGGGCGCTTTTACCATAAGCAAACATTAGAATTGTGCGATGCACCAAAAATAACATTTCGAGATGTGCAATTATAAAACTGAGAAACGCAAATACGGAGACACGGAATTTCGTTCACGTGTAATCAATTGAAGGAGAGAGATGACGGACAAGTTAGAGGGCGACTGATTCTTTCTAGATCAATTTACCCCTCGTTTCCCCGACGAGGAACGACGTTTCGTCCACCAGCGTCAGCTGATCCGCGCAAGCCTTCAGCCAGTTGGCAGTGACGGCCGGTAGTTTCCACCTCACCGCCGCGTTGTACTTGTTTCCCTCCGGAGTCGGGCAAACCAGATGCGTGCTGCCATACACATTCTTCCCTGCGTTCGCTTTCCGTGAGAATATGTCTTGGCATCTGTGTGTAGAAATGTATTCGTGTATATGAAAAAATACTGTTGGCGCAAGTTTCACGGTTGGATTATACGTTACATAGCGCCGAGTTCCGTGCCCAATGCCGAGAGGTACTTCCGTTCCATCCCCGTGTACATGCTCATCGTTATGACGCATTCCGACAGCGGCCGACAAGGTTTCCTGATCGATAACGGCTTGTGATAATACTCGATGCCGACGATTTCCTTCTGGTTTATGCAATCTTCCTGTTTTGACCAGCGAATATCAGCGGTGTTTTAATACATCTAACACATTACAAGACTCGAGTCCACTCGATAGATAGATAGACAGATAGATGGGATAGATAGCTAGGTGGATAGATAAATAGATAGATACATGTGTAAGTAGATGGACATAAATAGAAAGGTAGATAGATATCCAGTAAACACTAAGTAACAGTAACGTAACATCACTTGCGATATAATGCTTGTGTTATGTAACCGTTACAATATTGTAGGAAATTGTAACATTGATGTTACGTTGTTGATAGTTGGTATTTATTAGATAGATGGATAGATGGAGAAATAGATGGATTTATTTCGTGCTCTGGGAAAAAAAATGTCTTCTCAAGCGCTAAGAAAAAGAATAGAAATTAAAATATAAGTTAAAAGAAAGAGAGAGAACAATGACGGTCACGTAGAAAGAGAGAGAAAAGATATGAGTGATACGAAGAATACTTACGATAAACAAGTCAGTGACAATCTCGTTGACCGTGTGCTTCAGTGGCGCGCCTTGCACGGGCACGACGCCGTAGTCCGGAATACCGGTGTACGAATTCGAGACCACGCGCCCGCTCAATGTCACAATCGTGTCCTCTGGATTACCATCCTCGTTGTTATCGAAGCCAGTCACGACGAACGTCAGACCTATGAACGGATTTATATTGATTCATTAATAAATATAAAGAACAACTCTTTGTGAGACTTCATCATACGGTTTCTCTCGTTTCGCTTCACACGCGAACAGAATCGCCATCGGTCATACCTTGGAATAGATTCTTGTCCACCATACAATCCTGACCGACCAACAGAATATCGCTGTTTCCCGGGTCCTTGGTTTGCATGGTTGCAGAAATTATGCTTTTAGGGCATGTTTCGTTCGTCATACTGTTGTGGTTCTCTTGATCTTTGCCTTCGGGCGTGCGGGGCCTCGCGAATTCTTGTACCGTGCTGTTGCGTGCCGCGAACGAATTCTCTGTAACTATAATTCACAATAGCAACTACTATTATTGTAATATACAGAAGTATGTAATAATAATAATAATAAAATATCGATTGTAGTAATTGTAATTTATAATAGCAACTGTGTTCATATCGTAAAACTTAACAATCACAGCAACATATCTGTGTTATTTTTCTTCGTAGTAAAACATAATTTCCATTCGACAATTATTATTACGGCATGTTCAAATATATGTTAAATGTACCATCTAAACTGTGCATTCTTTGTTTTGATTATTACCGGTAGTTTCTTGCAGGTATTGCCGTACAAGATCAGGTTGCCGTTCTTCATTGTCAGGTGGAATGTCTTTTTTCAAATTAAAAGATGGTACGGGAGGCTTCTTCGGTGGTTGCAACATTTGCAAGTTCTGAAACACACGAACGTGTGCATTAGTCTCTCGGTAATACACATTAATTATTCGTATTTAGTACTTCGAATTTGATTTTAAAATCAAATTAAGAAAATATTAAGTTAAAATCTAATTAAACGATAGCAAGAAAGCTCCTCTGGCATTCAACCAAGTATAGAAATGACATAGGGCTTTAAGGAGCTAAGCTAGGTGGATTTTTAATTCCGCGCTTAGCTCCTCAAAAGCCTGTAAAGTTAATTCTTCAATTTCACTAATTTTTGTAAATTTTTTATTGCTGTACAAATCGTGGAGAACACGCATGTTAATATCAACTGTACCTTTTTACTGAGCGGCGAAGCAGGTGTCTCAATGCTCTTCTTCGGCGCACCGCCCTTCGTTTCAAACAGGAAGCACTCCTCCGGTGCGGGGCGTTTCAGTTTCATACTTTCCTCTAGCCATTCTATGCTCAATACGTAAGGACTACTCAGAACAAGGATAAATGTAAAATTGTCAATCGTGAATATGAAATCAAGAGATCTATTATCGTCAGGTGAATCGCAGAATCTTTATTTCAACTCGATTCAACCTCCGATCCAATTTAGTGTATCGATGTTACCGTACCACAAGCCTCTTAACTTCATCACTTTCAGTTCCGCGGATGCTTTATTCTCATCGCCGACGATCACGTGTGTCACAGCGTCCGAGATGTCGTCGAGACGCGTCGCGCTGCCGACGTTTAATATTCTGTTCAGCTTGTCCCTGACGCTCGTTGCGAATCCGGCGAGATAAATCTGCGAAACAGAACGCGGTGATGAGAAACTCAAATGATAAAAGAATGCAACGATATAATGGAAAATTGAGAAAGATTTACATTACATCCATCCAGAAATGGTCCAGCCAATTTCGCCTTGCCAAAACTTAGCCTATCCAAAACGGTTGAAGTAGCAGCTGCTCGAAAGAAAACGTATGTTAGCGTTCGAGATTTTGATATGTTGAAATGGATTATTAAGTAAACAATACTCACTGCCAGTGAAATTATTAGGTAACTCCATGGTAGAAAAATTCGATATTGCCGTACACGAAGTTTCGTTCAAGTAATTGTTGTGATGCTTATCGTACGGTATCGAGCTGATGTCGGAACAATTGAGCGTTACACGAGCTGAAAGATTTATCGAGTTATTTATTAAAACGTTGTTTATTTCAATCCGATATATATGCATACGTAAACTATTCATTACAATAGCAATCGCTATCATTATTTACATACTATGTAGTTTTTCCGGTGTCGAGCATGCCTTCGTAGACTCGATGAGAAAATTACGAAAAGGCAAAGCGTATCCTATTTCGATGCTCTTGTATACCCAGTCGATTTTCAAGCACGCGATACCGTTGTCCATGGCATACTTCAATTTGTCGCTCAGCGGGCCGTTCTCGGAAGCTATGACTACTCGAACCTTTGCTCCATCGAGAGGACCCATGAACGTCTGCAAAATGACAAATGTAATTATAAACGATATAAAAAAATTCATAATTTCTGACTGTACCGTCCAAATTATTATCTAACTTTAAGAAATAAGAAAATTATAGTCTATCTGTTGATCGCTATGTATCACATAGGTTTCAACTTACTCCACCATGATCGTGTATCAAACGTTTGACCTCCTCTTTCTGTTGCTTGGACAGATTCGTCGAGGTGACTACTAGATTCATAAAAACCGGACATTTGTATTTACTGAAGACTTCGTCGTCTGCCTTCACTACTTCATTCAAGTTAGCGTCCCAAACGGCATTCACCCAATCTTTCGTCATGATTGGTATCTTCATATCTATAGCAACCTGAATGAGAATGTACATACACGCATTATACTAGTATTGTTTACACATACACACATATATATACATTGAGAAATGAAACAAAACATACCTCATACTTTATAGACATAACCGAGTCCGTAACCAAATGTGTGACAGAATTTCTGAATTGTTTTGTGAAAAAGCCTCCCATATACTCAACATATCGTTGTATTTGATCCTACAGTTGAACAACATTCTATATAATTTATCAATAAATTTATCTATAATAAAAGAGCAACTACCAAAGCAGTACCTTGCTTTCTGGGCTCAAACCTGATGCGCAAATGCACATTCCTCTCATAGCTGTCGTATAGATCGGACTGTTTCCTTCTGGAATAGGTTCATCATTGTCGAAACAAATAAGCAAGCAGTTTGGTGATACTATCCTGCTAAAATATAATTTACAACATTGTAGGTTGAGCACAAATACAATGTATTCCAAAAACACATTGCTTGTATACACTTACGAGGATCTGAAGTTTCTTAGCTTTTCAAATAGATCTCCCTTAAAGTCTTCTATGATAAATACATCATTTTTAGTCGGTTGCATCTTAACACAGAATGTCTTGTTAACCCATCTTGGTTGCAAACCAAGTCCGTCGCATTTCTAGTAGAAAAACCAGATTATGAATATTAACTTGTAATTACAGATTATAAGAGCTATATGTAAGCAAAACTCGGATTCTTTATTCCTCAAAATTAAATTGGCAAAGCTAAGAAAGATCCTACCATGTGCAGATTTGCATGACAATTTCTGAACGTGTTTTTCTTTTTCTTTAATGAAAACGACTAATTTTGTCACACAAGATTTGTTCTTTTATCTCACTTACTCCAACTATCAAATTTCAAAATTTCGGAATTACTTTTGTTTCTTCTCTTATACTCCGATTAGACCCAGAAAATTGAATGGGAACGGTAAAAGGAGCAGAATTAAAAAATGCGTAATTATATTTAATATTAATGCGTAATTATATTTAATAATATCAGAGAAACGTTGAAGAACGTGAGTTCCGTTATTTCCTGGTCCCCCGAAATATCGATATTGACATCTAATAAGAAGGCAAAAAATAATGATATACGAACATTAAAAGCCTGCCACATCTTCTCGCTGCAATCATTCTCGGATTCATAGTGGTCCGGCACGACGAAATGCACCTTTACGTTGAACGTGTTCTGACTATCTTGAGTCGTCATATTGACGGTGAAATCTTCTGCCGAGAATCATACACGCGATATATCCGCCTCCTTCTGCCGAAGATGTACATATGCGTGGCGGATGCACCTCGTGGGCACACTCGAATTAAAGTTCGACGAACATGTCGCTCCGAGATTCGAAAATCACTCGAGGAAGTCGGAGATGCGGGCGCCTCACACAAAACGCGTACGTTGTGTATACACATTGGCGGTAAAATGGACACACGGACCAGTAGCGCCAACTATGTCAGCGCAAGCGTAAACACCAAACTGCCGCGACAGCGCTCGCGAACTTACCGCGATAAATAACGTGCTGCATTATCGAGGCAATGTCTCAATTATCTCGATAAGGTAATGGCGGTCTTTACTATTGCCACTGTCGTTGACACGATTGTAGATCGTCGAGTTCAATTAACTTTCCGTTAAATTGGCGTTTGAAAAGTGGCCGGCCGCCATTACAAGTCCTTGTTGTTGTTCGGCAAACAGAACAGCCGAATGACCGACGTTTGGAAAATGTGATTGGATGTAGATTTAAAAATGCACCAATAATAAGTAAGTTTTATTCAACGGTTGCACGAACCTCGTGTTTATCTAAATTTTTTTAGCGAATGAGAGCACCGCACCATAAAATTAAGAAGGCTTATTTAAATTCGTTGAACGTAACCATTATCGACCAGATCTGAGGATGAACGAAAAATCATCAGTTCCTCCGTTTCGCAGACACTTAACCAGGAACACTTACTCTATATTCCACAAGAAGACTAGTAAACTAAAAAACTTTCGTACTCGTCGATCGTATCTCTCTTTCCCTCTCGGGCTCTTTTTTTTGCCCGCGCTTACGATGACACGGAGGGGATACACATAAACGACGATCCGGTGAAAGACGGAAGTGGGTGTGAGGTAACAATGGCGAAGGTAAACACGAAAGAATGAACAATCGTCTACCATTGTATTCACACACGACAAGATACCATCTTCTTCTCGTAAACAGCCGCCGACAACGGCATTTGTACGCGCGCGTGCAACAGGTGGTACATCTCGCGTAGTTTCACGAGAGCATTTTCCGTTTCCGCGATCTTCCCGAGATATCACTAGCGACCGCGGCTTCTCATTGGCCGCCGCGGTCGCGACGTATGCGGAGCGGCCTTAGCGCGCCGTCTGCTCGGCGCAGGCGCTGTGCGCGCCGTAGAGCGACCGAGCGTACGCTCGACGGCGATTGGCCGTCGTCAGTCCGACGCCTGCGGTGGTCATGCGCGTACGTACGATTTCAAGTTGACGCTACGCCTCTCGTGAGCGCGTTTGTCCAACATCAAACGGTCGCGATAAAGCCCGGGACGATTCGGTGTGAAAGCGCGCGTCCTCGCGGCCGGCGTGGCCGTTCACCTCGGCAGGATCGCGAAGGTCGTGCGGGGAAGGAAGCCGGGCACGGAGGAAGTGTTTATGTTTGCGAGGCGTCCCGCCGGACTCCAGCGGCTGTGTGTGTATCGTGTTCGCCAGGCGTTGCCAGGTGTTACCAGGTGAACGTGCGACTGTTAGCGTCGCGTTACCCACTTACAGCAGCTCGTCTATCTGCCTACGACGGAAATCCGTCGTGTACAGGAAAGAGAGAGGAATCTCTCTCATGTCGCCGAGCGTCGTTGGAATTCCGCGTGGAGGATGATCCTCCTCTCGCTGATCCAGATCGCGTGAGTCTCGCTGGAGATTCGTCGCAGGACGCGAAGAAGTGACGCGAACGACGGCGGCGGTGATCGAGTGCGACCGTTTACGAGAGTGAACGCGAATCAAATCGCGTTGTCAGCATCGCGCGACGTTCCGAGTGAACGTGAGAAACTGCGAGTGATCGTTCGTCCGGCGAGCGATCGAAGGTCGCCCCGGTGGAACGAGGAGAGATAGAGAGAGAGAGAGAGAGTCACAAGAAAGAGAAGGAGAGATCGAGGAAAGGAATCTCGACGATCTCCGCTCGACCAATCGATAGATCCTTCTTTTCCCGGTAGTCCGGCATTTCCGCGAATCCTTGCTGCGCGCGCCGGAGAGGAGGAGGAAGAGGTGGACACGCAACGACAACACGGACGCACGGTTTCGCAGCCGTGGAGCCGGAGGAGGATGCGCGCGTCGTCCCGTGAGCGGGTCCGGAGCGATTTTTGAAGAGGAAAACGGAGGAAAGAGCGCAAAGAAGCGTTTTGGTCGCGCGACTAGCGAGACCGACGCGAAAGGGAGGAGTCGTCTCGCGAGTGCAGCGGACGAGGAAGAGAGAGAGGGAGAGACGATCGAGAGAGAGAGCTGCATCGCGGAATGCACGAAGTCACGCGAGTGTTACGTGCGAGATGAAGACGCGCGAGTCGCCGCGATCGTAGAGAGCTCTCCGCGTAGAGCTCCTGCGCGAGTTCCCGGAGTTTTTTTTTCTTTCCGCGCGAACGAGCGAAGGAAGTGGCCAGCGGCGGAGAACGTGGTAGACGGAGACGGGGAGGAGAGGTCAACGTTGCAGCGGCGCGGCGGAGAGGATGGTGCGGCCGGCGGCCTCCGCGAGGACGCGGAGCCTTCTCGCCGGAGTTTGCCTCGTCTTATGGATCATCGAGAGCGTTCACACCAGCGGTAAGCAATGCGGTTCTTCATCTATCGGAAGATCCTCTCTATCTCGCTGCGTTAGCTTATACTTTTTGCCTTTAATCCACGGATCTGGGTAGAGGGAAATATATATTATCCTATTGCGACTCTCTCGGTTTACTTTTCTTTTAAATAATAATATTATCTTGAACAAAAGTATTTTCTCGATAATACACAGCGAAGAATTTTGCGTTGAATTTAACACGCATGTCTCAAACGGCCCGCGCAAATTTTTGTGTTAATTTGATACGAGCTGAATATGTTGAAAAGTAATTTCTGGCAGAAAGTGTCTCCAGATGCGATTCCTAATATTTAAGCGATATTACAACTTTTCGAAGCGCGAGAGATGCTTTTTGTCCGAAATTACGTTATATTTTATTGTTTAGATCAGAAGGCTAAAGGCTCATTGAACCTATTGTAGATCCGGACGTAGAGTGAAACAGATATATAATGTTGTATTGGAGGGGAAAGAAAAAGAGGTCGGCAAAAGAACAATGTCGCCCATAAATCTTATCTTCTAACGTAAACTCATGAGAAGTGAACATTTCTTAACTTCAAAGCATCTGGAACTGGTCACTTTTCATGAGTTCACACTTCAGGATAACTACGGGAAAAGATATTTGACGAAAGAGAGCTATTTCTACTTAACAGTTCTTCACCTTCCTGACGGTCGTATCTTTCCATGTTAGTAAAAGCGAAGAGAAATACACAACGACGCGAAAACAGCTTTTTTTTTCTCTTTGGGTCCATAAAAAACAGTCCTCGTAAATCCTCTATGGAATACTTTTTATAGATCTCTTCTCTTTGTAGCTAAACATTTCGGAACCATCTTGCCCAGACGACATAAATGTTTAAGAAACTCGTAGAGTTAAAAGACATCTTAAAAGATGTACTTCTTTCAGGCGTCTTTTGGACGCTATTTGAACTGTTCGAGCGCGATCCTCCTATATTTTCTATTTCCCCCTTCTCTTCCACCAAGTGTCGACTGTACCACCCACTTCACTTTAAGTACAGACAGTGCAACTATATAAAGAATGGACTTTATCCTGCCGTTTCGCGATGCCTCCAGTCTCTATTTCCATTTTCACACGTGATGCATCGCGTCGATGCAAACTCGAGAATTAAAGATCGCTCGCACATTTAATTATTAAGCGACGTCGATCGCGGTGTATCGTGGGCGATCGAAAAGTGTACCGTGTCGTTGTTGTTAATTGTCACGCTATTATTATCGTGCCTTGTCAGGAGCCTCGTCTCTCTCCAGGGGGTGAACTGACAATGGGAAAAATCTGCGAAATCTCCCCTGGGGGTGGTCGCGCGAGTGCCGTACGCTGTTTAGGAGCGCGTCCCTAATTGAGATTTATTACCACGTTAATCCGGACCAATTGTGCGAACGAAGTTAAACCGTTGACCTCTCGTCTCGATTGCGGCAGACGCACGAGCCGAGGGAGAGAGAGAGAGAGAGAGAGAACAGAGCACGTGCCGTGCACAAAGACAATTCCGAATTAATCCTTTTCTCCGTGCGATTTCTCTCTTTTTCACTCTCTCTCTCTCTCTCTCTCTCTCGCGCGCGCGCGCGCGCGTTTTTTGTCGATTCGACAAAGGAAGCCGAAGCTGCCGCTACGTTTAATTTCGTTAAGAGCCCACGGGCATTCAAAGAATGTTCGTGTCGTTTCCTCGAATTAGATAAAAAAGTTACTTCGATTAGATAAAGGAAAGAGCGGTTAAATAGACGGAGAATTGTCTCTTCGTCTCTCTCACATTATATATATGTATACCCGTCTCACACTGAACACGTGGTTGCAGCGAGGGTAAACAGACCGGCATTGATTAAATTCATTTCTGTAACAACACCAGGCATTGATACCACCGGCCGACCGACCAGATAAGGGCAGATAAAAGAGGGACCAGGCTCTCGTTTGCTTCGCGACGTAGAAAGATCTCGTCGCTTTCCTGCCGAATACGAGACTACGGTGACCGTTATTCTTCCAGCAGTGGACGAGCTGTCATCGCGATCGTTACACCACGGTGCGCGTATACGGGAAAAACAAATGTCTCCGGTGCTTCTCGGTATCGCAAGTTCCATAAACTTTCAAAAAAGCACAGTCCTTACAATTTCTACGTGACGTCAGGAGCTTGTTCACCTTAATCCGAGAATAGTCACCTGGGGTCATTCAGATCCCAATTAAAAGTCGCTATTATTAACAAAATATATCGCTCTATGATTTGTTATTAACAAAATATATCGCGCTATGATTTGTTATTATTTTAGGGACATTACAAATATAGATTTAATTGCTATTTTTTGAAAAAAAAATCAGGAGAAACCAAAAAAATATTTAAGAAACGTAACGAGCGCATCAAGTGTTCGTGATCGTTTACGTTAAAAAAAAAAAGTGACTGTTCCCGGGTTAAGAGGATCGTGTGGTTAGAGTGTAACGGTACGATTTCGTACGTCGAGTTATTGCAACTCGCCAGTCTGCGTATTCGGGAAGCAATTTTGTTCTCCTCGGTGTTCACGTTCGATGAGCCCTTCAACTAGCTGAAGTAAGGCACACGCGCTCGATAAAGCGAGCAAAAGACCCCTAGAAAATGGTGGAGCACACCGGGGGCCAATACACCGGCGGTAAGGGGGAGGGGAAGGGGGAAAAAAGAAGAGGGGGGAACTCGTCGAGCACCAGGTAAAGGCCCTTGTCCTCCATTGTACCTCGGTCGAGCTGACGCCAATGATAGATACCTTTCCTAGCGCGTACACACGTGTGTGCACGCACACACGCGCGCACGTGCACACATACACACGCGCGTCACCACCACCGCCGTAGCAATCGTCGTGGCTTTTACGCGCAGGTTACCGAACGTACGCCCTTTTTATACGCGCCAGACGGTGGATATACCGCACAGCAGCGACCGCAGCGACCTGGAAACGCGAGAATTCACCGTCTCCCCGTGACGACAGCGCGAGATTCAACGAGACCTGCGTAATAATCGTCGTTAACACATTGTTGACCGATCATGGGGAAGCTCGTACTTTGTTAGCGTGACATCACTCGACCTGCCCACGGAGTTATCTTGTGTTTTGACGATGCTCAAAATAAAGCCGAGAACAAGGGTCGGACGGTGTTGAAAACAATGTGTTAGATTATGTAGACAGGCTTTTGGGATTATCACGACGTGAGACGATTGATGATGGAAATTTTGCGGTTTCTTTGATTACATTTATGACGCAAGTACACGGTGTATTGAGTTAATCGTTGACTTTACATCGTACTTGCTTTTCGTTATACTGACGCAGCAACGAATTTAGTAAAAATTATATTCAGATTTTCATGTTATATCTTACACGAGGTGTAATTTCGAGAAAATTTTAATAATTTTTTGGATACTTTTTCTTTACTTTTAATTTGTCATTTTATATAATAAATATGAGTGCTATATGAACCATTCTTAAGGGATGCAACTTTCATTAATCGACTAATAAAGTTACTGCCGAAATCGCGTACATCCGTCTATCTGAATATTCGGTATGAGATCGGTGAGGAACTTCGGTTCAGTTTTCAGTCGAATTCGATTTTATCGCGTTCGATGGAAACGAATTATTCATCGACTAAGCAATCACCGTTGTTTGTGAATTTCTGTCAGTGATCTAGATGTGATCTCTGTCGCAGAATGCGACCAGTTTACAGTTAAAGACCTTGAAAGTCGAAATTTGAGCGGACCTAATATATTCTCACAGATTTCTTGAGTTTTCGTTCGCCGATAAGAAATTCGAGAATCGTTTGGGCCTCACCTCGTCGTCTTTCGCGGCCTTAACCCATCCCGTGCGGCCTTTCGGCTATTATCTTCTTCTCGGATCCTGACGGCCTTTCGCAAAGAAAGAGAGGAGAGAGAGAGAGAGAGAAAGAGAAGCAAGGGAGTACGTGTGTGAATGCCAACGTTCTCGGAGCAGCCGACCGACCGGATGTACCGACCGCCACCTTTTCCTTTTACCTCTCCCGACCGCATCATTTTCATTATCGTCATCATCCTCTCGTCCTCCTCGAGTGCGTGGAATTGTCGCCGCGCTCGATACCCCGCGTTCTCTCTCTCTCTTGATGCGCGTGAACGGTCACCCGGTATGCACAGAGTGTCCCGGGTCGACCGTGTCCTTCGTCTGAATTTTTTCAGCTAATTTTCGAGCCGACTGCAATTTTCCCTCTCTGCGCAAATCACGTCGTATTATCCGAAGTCACAGAATCAAAAAAACCGTGAAGAAAGAACGAAGGCGTCCCGCCGCGTTCTCTCGATTTCACGGTGAATTCTTTATCGGGGCCCCCGGGGTCGCTCAATGTAATGTCCAAGTGGCGTCCGTCCGTCCGTCTTTCGACGAAGACGAAGGAACGTTCAGAATGTCAGGGAAGAGAGAGAGGGGCCCCATGCCGCTGCGCTACGCCGGGCACCGCTATTGTCCCGACCTCATTACTCCGGACCCAGTCGTCCGGGCCTTGCGAAAGATCGGGGCTAGTTGTTACGCTTTTTATATAATTTTTTTTTAATTATCCTGTGTTTCGAAAAGACTGTATATGGGAGGAAAAATAGAGGAGGAGTGGAGATAAGAATGCGAAGAAACATCGTTGTGTCCGAAACGACGTCTATATCGAGGAAGAGGAAGAAAAAAAGAAGAGGAGTAAGAGGGTAGAAAATGCCAAGTGGTGTCTCCGCTCCCCGAAAGATACGGACTAGCGGAGAAAAAGGAGTAGATTAACCGTGGAACTTGTCGACGCGACGCAACGTGAGGCAAGCCGATGCTATAGAACGCCATCGGACTTCATGGGTAGTCGGTGCAGGGGCCACTGACCGCCCCCGGCAAGGCTTTCTCGTCTTTCATGGCTTCTTCTTCTCCTTTTCCTTCTCCTCTTTCTTCTTCTTCCTCCTCCGTAACTTCCTCTCGGTTTTATTCCCTTCGTCGTCCCGTACGAGTCGCGATATCTAGGAAAGGCTTTTCGTCAGGTAGCGTGCAGTCGCTTTTTTTACAGATCACAGCTCGCGAAAATACAACGTAACAACAGGCAGGAGTGAAAACGGCCGGTTGATTAACGTAACCACGCGTATCGTAATTTCCGTTTCCGCGAGATACGTTCCGTGTCGCGCGCATTCCTCGAGCTACACGACGAGCAACTCGTATTCTCCTGTGACGCGCAATTATTTGTAACCGTGAATTCGGTTAACGGCGACGATTTGGGGAGGGCGAGAACAGAACGGAGAAAGACGATGCGTTGCTCGTGCGTTATCTAAGTCCGCGCTTCTCTGAATTTCCCCGCATCGAGTGCCGCGGACGACGATTCATCGGGTGACTCGGCGCCGTGGCATCTCTCTCTCTCTCTCTCTCCCTCTCTCTCTCTCTCTCGTTGGTACCGTCATCTTCGTGAGATGAGCTCAACGTCGATGATATCTCTGGATTAGAGATTGTATCGAGGCGAAGATGTCGTCAGCGAGAGGAAAGAATGCCGGTCTTTCGATTCGATTATTGGATTATTCGATGAGTTCGTAGAGATTTTTGCGGAGGCTTCAAGAACGACGCTTTTACAGTCGGGCGTAACTTTATTCAATGACATGCGCAGGATATATAATAGGGTCAATGATACGAGGCGATAACTATCACCACCATGAATATCTTTGAAATGTGAGAATATACAGGAGAATTTATCTAAATAAGTTCGATTTTAAAAAACCGTGTATGATAATATTGACGGTTTCATTGCCGTCTCAAAAATACTCAAACGGCCATATTGCTTATCTTTATTTATCTTGTAATGTACGCTCGTGCAATTATACCATTTTATAGAAATGGATTCATAATGGCGGCTAGTTAGAACCGCTTCGTGCAAACGGACGAGCCTAATGGAGTTACAACTACGTTTGTTACTAAACCGGATTAGCGTTGCCGTGCAAACGTAGTTTATTACCGGTGGCACGGCGAGTTTTTCCTTAGAGATCCCCACGAGCCCACCGAACAACCTGATACTTTCGAACTCGTGCGACGAACTCGGCGTTTCCAATGTGCTCGTATTTTCCACGCTCTTTCTCCCGGCGCGCGTTCTCCTCGCGCATTATTACTTTTCCCGCGCGTTCCTTTGTTCCGCCACTGACCACGCGCTGTTCGCTTTAACGGGGGAGGAATCGCGGTGAAAAGTGAAAATATCGGTGAACGGGAGCGTCGCGATGAACGTAACGCGTCGTCGCGACGCGTCGGTTGCACCTCGCGCGATGCACTCTCTCAAGGTCCTTATTGGTAACGGAAATCCTCGCTCACCTGGGCGCGAGCGCGAAAGGACGAGGTGTTGCGCGCGTGTAGCGAGTCGAATCGGAATCGCGTAACGAATGAGAGAAAAAGAGAGAGAGACATTCCGAGTGCGCTCGAGAGGAACTTGGACGCGAAGAAATATCTACATGAGTTGGTATAAATTATAATTGTAACACTCACTAATAACAGCGTTTGGCTTTCGTTTGCCTTTTATTTTTTATTCGAACTTTTGGGGAGTTATATTCATTACCACATTTGTTACTCTTTAGAGAAAGATCCATTCGGTTCGGATGCGAGAGCCGAGAGGGGGGTCCTCTCCAAGAGCGTTCTTCTTGTTCTCGTCTGGTTCTCTTCACTCTGTGACCTGACCGCCGTTTCCGGTCGTGCGAGAGAAATTAGCGTCGATGCGCTAAATCGTTCGCGCGATCGCCGCTCGTACCCGCTCGTATCCTCTTTCTTTCTGCCTCCCGGGTAATTTGTACGTCCCTTCGCGAGAGGGACGAGTTTCCTTCGCGGCGAGAACGAGACTCGCAAGCGGGGAAGAAGAGAAGGACGAGGATGGGGCGGGAGACGAAGGACGTCACGCGAAGGAGAAGACTGTGAGAAACTGCCGCACCGATTTCCTCGAGACACAACTTGACCTGACCCAACAACCCCGGCGCGGCGAATTAGATAGGGTAGACAAATAACGAAACGACTATTTTTTAACCCACAACTTTGGCTTAAAACAAAAGACCGTCATTTTGAGGCGGATGTGGTATACCAGACTCCACATGTGCGATCCCGTTCTCTGCATATTTGAAACTAATACATCATTAGTATGTTGCTTTAATAACTTGAATATTAATTTCAATAACACCGCTCACGAAAATTTACTCCACGCTATTATATTGGTGTACCATAGAAACTTTTGTCCGTGTACACCAGACTTCACATATGCGGAGTTAGCCGAAAAATTCCGGTAGGTGAAAAAGTTATGGCATGGTAAATTCCGGTCAGCATTCTCTATTTTCGTGTAAACTAAAAATAAAAATTCGTAAAAAGCAGTTGAGCTACAGACGGAGGGTACGTAAAAAGTTACGTAAAAAGGGCCACGGAAGAGAAATCGAGTTATTTATGACTAGGTATTTATAACCCAATATATAATTACCTTCGGATCGCGTGTTGTTGGTCGTACAGGCGTGCTGCTTTACGGAGGAAGCACGTAAAGTACAGCGTGCGTGTGCACCGCAGGCGCGTCGCTCTTTTGTTACCGTTCTCTCGCTCTCTCGTGGATTCTATCATTTACCGCAACCCAAGTATTTGAAATTGGTGCCCTTAATTTCGGGTACGGCAGGCTTTATTCATTTTATCTCATTCTCTAAGGATAGTAACATTGAAAATTTCCAATTAAGCGCGTTATTTTTAAACTGAAGTGATGCGGTTAATTTCAGACGTTATAAATAATTCACTTTTTTCACGATAACAAGTGACAAGCGAATGTATCGTAAACTCACTACTATTTTCTGCTCGCCGGAATAATATCCATGCATATGGGTGTGCCTAGATACCCGGATAATTCCGAGAGAGTCCAAAGTATCGTGAGTATCATTCGGGTATCGAATTACCTGGATTATGCTGTCAGCATTGCTTATTGAAACCTTTATCTTAGAAGTTTGCTTATCTTTTGATAGTTTAATCACTAAGGCTCGTAATTGGATAGATATAAAAATATCTCTAATAGCCTGACGAGCAATATGTAACTATCAAGCTTGGCCAATACCGGAAGTATCTGCGTCGTGAGAACTTTTGTCCGCACTCTCTCGATAAAAATGATCAAACTTCCCGAACATCGACGTGTTACAGGCCTCTACGTCGAATATCAAATCAGTCTATCTCGAGAAGAAGGGAGATTCACACATTTGATATTACGTGTTGCAGCAACTCGCACTCTCGCCTCGTAACAGTTTGCGCCGTCACGATGACGAGGTTCGAAGCCGGGGTTTCTTCAAGGCCGTAAAATGGGCCAGAGCAGAGGCCCTTCGCATAACACTCCATCGTTTATGTCGTCGCGAAGGTTCCTCCGCTCGCTGGCGTGCGTGCGTGCGTGCATGCATGCGTCTGTTCTGAGACGCACCGCCCGAAATAAGTCACGGAGCGTTTTTCAAGGATGCGCACGTTCTTACTCGCTCATTCGTTCCTTCAGTCTCACACCTCTCAGCTCTCGCTCCGCGTTCGCCTCATTTCGCCGCACTTTATACAATGTAATTAATATACAAATGTAAATTATAACGTGCGCTAACGAAATAATGCCCGGCTTCTCGCCCGCTTTTTTTTGTCCACAACGGCAAAGCAGTCGCGTTCTCGAGGGTGTTATTAACACGCTGCGCATGTAATCGAGCGGGTTAAAGAACCACCTCTCTCTCTCTTCCTCTCTTCGAGATGCATCCTCGTGCTCCGTGTGCAGCACGATGCGCACGAATTCCCGTTCCCCCATTTACATACCGCGCCGTGCCCCACACATGGCCCGACAGCTGCCTCGTTCGTTTTACCCCAGATTGTTCAGTGAACTTCGGGCTCACCGAAGCCGCCCTTCCCCACTGTGTTTTCCCCTTTCTGTCCTCCGTCTTTCTACCCTCTCTATTTCTCTACCCTTTCTCCCCCCGGTGCATTCGCACGCGCATAACAAAATCGCGAGCGGTGGCGGAGAGTTTACGGTGCGATGCGTCGCTGCACTTTGCGATGCGAATTTAAGTCTCGTCAACTCGCACGGATAACGCACGTGTCGCGCTTATTGTGGACGCGTTTGCCCGCGGCCTTCGTTAGACTTTTGTTCAGCCCGGACAGAGGAGACCTTACATCTTTTGCAGAGGTCTACTTCTTTCTTGAGAGGAGGACTGACCAATCTCGCCAAAATTGTTGTCGTTCTCGGCACCGGCTATGCGTCTTGTCTTGCTTCAGCAAGAATGCACAGTGGCAATTTTGCATAAAATATTACTCTCCAGCATTATAGATATATTACAAGGTTTTCTTGGTCAGCGATGTGAGTTTTTCCTAAGAGCGGAAATACGAAGAGTGAAAAGTTTTACATTCCCTTAGTTCGAGAAGTTGCAAGATCGTTAAAGTCGTCGAGTTCGCGTGAAAAACTTTTTTCGCCCTTCACGTTTCCGCTCTGAGGAACAAGTTACACGATCGCTAATCCGACTGTTATTATTTCACGATGCAATTACAAATATCAAGCACCATTTTCACGGTAAAACGAACACCAAACTTCAATAAAGTCTTAATATTACTCGTTAGTTTTTCTAATCGTTCACATCGTGTCTCTGTATACATACATATATTATCGGTGTCATGTACGCTATATCATTCCCTACATGAAAAATTATACGATTTTCAGCCTTATACATAACCCTAATAAGTTTTAAAACGAGATTGTGGACCAAGGCTTAGGTTAAAAATCGCATGAGTAACTGTAATTATAATAGTAGGGTTATGATGGCTCTAATTATAATTATACGGTTAAATAAATATGGCTGAAAATAATTATATGGTTATTATATTCGATCTTGTGTGTTAATGTATAAGGCGGAAAATCGTGTAATTTCTTATTTAGAGAATGATACAGCATACTTGACATCAACCGTACATAATGACACGATTATTCAGCATCTTTGCTAATCTAGCACTTCCACCACAAAAAAAAGTGGAAGTAGCATTTATATAGGAACCAAGTGCCTTTTATGTGATAAAACACGATCTATTCCCGATTTTTCTGCCCAAATGATTTGGCAGAAAATTGCGAAATAAATAAAGGTTGTTCAGCCAATTTATCATATTGACAGACTAACATATCGTGTTATTTTATACGTATTTATTTTATACGTATCGCATTATTTTATATCCAGACGCAATCGAAACGATTAGAAGGACCAGTGAAGTTCAGTCTGGCGAATGTTAAGGTTCATTGAAGCTTATAATATGCGCAAACAAGAGGCTTGTTTTTCTTGTTAAGCACAAACTTGCTTTCTTTTCCCTTCAACGCCAGGTTATAGACTCGTTTTGCTCCGAAGGCAAAAAGTGCAATCTAGTTGAGCTGAAAAGAACAGACCCGAAGACGTGTCTCGCCTCTTGCCCGCCGCGCCTCCTCCGCCCGTACTCGCATCTGATCGCATTGTCGTCCATCGCGTAATAAACAGTCGAGGGCGCATCGTTGCGCGAAATTGCGATTCGCCCACTGGTACATAACGCCCGTCTCCTGTTATCGTCGCAACGGTGCTGGCCGGCCGTTTAAGAACCGCTCGTTCAACGAGGCGTAACTTCGTATTAGCACACACAACCACCGCATGCAGATTCCCACGAGAGATATGTACGTTCGCGCACAGCCGAGAACACCTTTCGTTTGTCCTGACGCGCATCCCGTTGCTCCGCGTTTCCCTATCGAAAGATTCGCCGGGAGAGATGTTATTGTAGTCCCGGTGACTCCGTCAGCGATCGGATGAGATCGATCCGAGAATCGATACCGATTCCGAGATCGGGAGAAATAGAGAGAAAGGGGGGGGGGAGAAATCCATGAACTGTGGAAAGTTTCCTCGACCACGACGGCTCGTTAAAGTACACCGCGACGACCGGCTGTTTACGTTTAATGGAACGCGCCTCAAACCTAATTCAATCCTGGCCTTTTTACGAGCCTCGAACGTGCGTCGACCCTGTATCGAAGCTTCCGAAGTTTGCTCGATACCATATGTGCACTCTCGGCTGAACTCTCAATGCACCACTCATAGTCGCGGCGGGTGAGCGGGGGCGGTCGGTTATTTCCAGACAAACCCTTGAAAAAGGAGCACCACCACCCCTTTCTCTCTCTCTCTCTCTCTATCGCTCTTTCTGACTCACCGACTCGTCTCGAAGCTAAATGTCTTGAAATTGATAAATGCCTGGTAAAACTCGCGGTGCGAGCAGACAATTTTCGTGCGCGGTCCTTACCGGTGATTTTCCGGATCGGAGCTCAAATGCAAGAAGGAGAAAGTTTAGAAACTGAGGAAAACGCAATTTGGACGGGTGCATTTTGTTCGGGTTCGGCCGAAGAGATACCCGGCCCGATAACACACCACCGTGGGGTGGGGGCGAGACTCCGCAAAACGTTGCGCATTGCGTCTTACTCCACGCAGCGGCGGCAGCTATACCATGGTGCAGCCGTCCGTCGCGTCGTTGGCTGCACGTCGACTCCCTTCTCTTCACTGCAGTTTGCAGGTGGTCAACCTCGAGCTACCTCCGAGGACGAACGTTGCATGGCTATATCGCGAAGAGGGCACATGCATACGATCGGTTTCGAAATCCTCTCGGTCGGCGACGGAGACACGCACATCTAGCTCTGAGAAATATTTCAAAGAGAGACATTTTCATATTATGTAACTGTAAATTATTTGCTATATAATTGTAATTAATTGTTATATGTAATATGCTACATAACGTAGAGATAATATAGAGCCAGAGCACTCTCGCAGACTTGTTTACTTACTAGATTAGTTTGATAGTTAGCTTTTTTTAAAATAGTAACTTTATCTGCACTTAATCTTATCTGCACTCCTGTGAAAGTTTATTTTTTCCCTGAAGCCTTTATTCTCATTTTACTCGTCGCTTTTTAATTGTGAATACGTTCGTTTATGAATGGGAAAAAGCAATGAGTATAAAAGTTGCGACATTAGAGCGGCTAAGTTAATTTGTTTGTGAGGAATAACGTCTCACCATGTCCTTATCATAAATCATCTTCTATCGTGAATCATAAATTAGTACGAGTCGTAATTTTACGCGATTACATGTGTTCCACGTACGACCGGCTGATAACTGAGTCATATCGCGAGCACGTGCGTAAACGCGAGCGTAATTTAAGGTGCTCCAAAAAGGTCGAGAAACGAGTGGAAAGAATGCGAACGAACGAACGAACGAGCGGGTGAACGAAGGAACGGCCGGATGCCGAAGTGCCGAGTCACATGCGCGTAAACCGACACGTGCACCACCCTCCGTTCCCGGATCTTCCATGCTCCGACGGTCTCGGGGCACACCGGTGTCACCCGTGGTGCCTTTCCTCGTCGTACTTTCGCATTAAACTATGGTTTAATTGGAGACGCGCGGCGAACGCGAACCGGGGCGGTGTAAGACGCGATAACCTAGATTAGACTTTCTTGAGACCGTCTCCGTGAGATCATCTTGATGTAGCAGAGAACATTTTTCTCTTTTACAGAGCCGCTTCTGGAGCCACGCTTCATCACCCAGCCGGTCAACAGCGGCAATATACTCAGCGAGAATCGCACCAAGTTTCTACAATGCCAAGCGAGAGGTGAGACACACGAACATTCAATCGACATCCCAAGTAGCGTTCAATCCTGGCATCGGTCCCACTTCGACCGCCGTCGAGCAGAGGAAGCCTCCCTCATCACCGAGAGCATTCACTCCTATAGACCTATTCTGTAATTTTTTCACGACAGTGTTGTTATCGTAGAGTTTTATTGTATCTGAATATGCCTTTAAAACCTTCATTTAAAGTAAATTTTAGGTTTTATATAACTTTTTTGTTCCCCACAATTCAAGTTTTGCTCTTTATCGAACTTTACTATAAGAGCAGTGTTTTTAATCTCTTAGAGAAATGGTATAATAGATAAGAGATAAGAAATCTAAGATATAACAGATAATAGATAAGAGATCTAAGAGAAATGATATAATAGATAAACAATTTAATTTTTAACGTACAAATTATTTAGAGATGACACTTTTCACTCACCTCTTTTACTTCTTTTAAAACATTTTTTTTTTAAACTGTCTCACGATCTTCTTAGTCTTTTGAGAATAAAACTCACTATTTTTTATTTACTTGACTAGTTAAATCTCTCCCATGTCTATATATGTTAGGAAAACTGCGCATCAACGAGGTAACGACAACGACACTGTCGGTAAAGTTACAGAATAGAATTACTGGAGCGAAATTTAGTTCCACATGTGTGCTAATTTTTCGTCCCGATCTCGATCTTCTCGCTCACCGTTCGGCTGGAAATCGCATTCAATCGACGCGAGATTAGAGCGACAAACGAGCGCATTAGTTGCGATTAAATTCTGCGATATCTGTGCCGATCTTTTCGGTGTTGTTATATGAGGGTGCAGCTGGATAGGAGTCCTGTTTCGATTGTTCGCGATGGTGCTGGTGATTCGACGGTGATGGTGGTGGTGGTGGAAGGACCACAATAGCGAGGATAAGGTTCGCAATGCTCCATTGTCCTGCTGAAGTATCGGGTAACGAGCGGGTGAGACGCCGACCAGATGAAGCCTTACCAATATTCTTCACCACCACCATTTCCCCACCATTCCCCACCATGCGTAATTCGATTGTATGACCCTGTACTAATAGTATTAGATAGCTCGCAAACTGTAGTTAGCGTCGCCCGTGACTTTGCGTGACGAAAACTTACGGTAAATCGTTCAGCTCCGTAAAATAATTTCTCGCGATATCGAATGCCTTCGGCTAATTTTCTCTCGCGCGCGTTATGCACACTCGTAAAATTTCTCCTCGAGATTTCCATCGGTAATTAATCCTTTCCAAATAAATAATTAATGTTGCATATATTGATTGTATCCGTGTTGCGAAAGATACTGCTTCAGCCAGAAATCAAAATTTGATCAAAATTATCCGTATAGTTCCTCTCTTTCTCTCTTCTATATCAGAAAAATGAGCATCAACAGCACGCTTCGTTTCCACAGGCAATCCTCAACCAAAGTACAGGTGGTTCAAGGACTGGAAGCCGCTCAGCGACAAGCTGACACCAGGTTCTTACTTCCGGATTCAGAATACACGACGAAAGGACACCGGTGTTTATCATTGTGTCGCTACCAACGACGTAGGCTCGATATTCAGTGACCGTATCAGCTTCTCCGTAGCCTGTAAGCATACCTTACAATCGTCAGCCTCACCTGTGCAAACCAATAGCGCGTAATGCGAATTATATACGTGTTATTCGAGCGATTCCACATGACGGATTGTATTTATAATTGGTCATCGTCTGATGAACCCATAATTGCATGAATCTCTGTAAATTATCCAGGCTTCGTAATCACCACCGACCACGTATGGTCGATCGTTTGTGATGATCATAGAAATTCCTGCGACTGTGATTACTCGTCGAATAACAAGTCGATACATCTCGATTATCGGTGGAGCTGAATCGAGTTCAATTTGCAAAGAACTAATGAAAGACTTTCGAGCCGTAATATACCGATCATTCGTAGACTGCTAATCACTGTTAGTACATCACGACAATCTCGACTGCGTCTCTTGCAGCGAATAATGTGTACACTGAGACTTTTCTCGCGCAGATATGGGAAAGTTTGATGACCTCACGGATAGGATAGTGACGGTCGAGTATGGTCACGCCGCGATATTGGAGCTGCCGCCGATCGAGAGCAACCCCAGCCCCGGGGTAACGTGGTTCTCTTCAGACTCGACGGAACTGTACGGCATAAAGTACGCCACGACTGAGCACAAGCTGTACATATTGGACGCCGCGAAGAGCGATGAGGGTTCCTACAGGTTCGCATCTCGATCGAGGACGTCCCTCATTGGTGTAATTTTGCACCGAACGACGCAACCGTTGACACCTTGACTGCCATGGTGGTCATCATGTTTGTTTACAATCTTGATTAATTTGAATCTGAGCCGAACATTGAAATACTCACTGGAGATCACCGTGACAGTCAATGTGTCGAATCGAAACCATCCAATCGAATTCGCCGAAGCTCACGTGTACCCTTCGCCGCCGTCTGTTGTGCAGAGCGAGAGCTTTCAACACGCAGTTGGGCAAGGAGGAGAACAGCCCTTTCTTCAAGCTGCAGGTCACCGGCGATCCGAATGCGGAGGTGGCCCCCAGCATAATCGTCAAGCCTCAGAACACGCTGATAATCAAGGACCAGAATGCCGCGCACATCTATTGCATCGCTAATGCCAGGTAATCGGGAGTCGCCAACGGCCGTCGCTTTGTCTCTCAATTTGGAACAATCGGCGGCGACGTGTGTTTCAGATCGCTTCACGAGCTGCGGATTCTGTGGATGAAGGACGGCATACCGATCGAGAACTCCCGGGTGACGTACAGCTTCAATGACTCGTGGAACCGGACGCTCATGTTGATCTCCGCGAACATGACTTACACGGGAACGTATTCCTGTCATGTGGACCTGAAGAGCGGCGGCTACCCGATTTTGAACGCGAGCGCCGAGGTCGTTGTTTACGGTATGTGTACTTCAGTCGTATCGTACACGGTGAGAGAGGCTGATCGAATTAACGTGGCAATGAACAAACCGAGTGCGTCTTCGTTTGAAGGAAACAGAATTTGGAATTCTTACGAACTAAATTCGATTCTCACTAAATCCTCCGTTGACAGCCTGCATATTTTCTCTCCAGACAAACCGACGTTCAACACGGAGTTGAAGAAAGAGACTCTGAGCGATTACGGATCCACGGTGACGATATCGTGCGACGTTGACGGCACGCCGGTACCGAAGATCACTTGGTTCCGCAATGCCGAGCCGGTGGACAATTTGCTGGAAAACAGGTGCATCTCCCGACGAATGTTTGCTTTAACACTCATAAGCATCGCTCTCTCACAGCGCGTCATGTTTTACAGATACGCGATGGAGGAGGACGGTTCGCTGACGATCAAAAAATTGTCTATGGATGACTCGGGGATGTTTCAGTGCCTCGCGTCCAATGAGGCCGGCGAAGCGTCCAGTTACACGTGGTTACGGGCGAAAAGTGAGTGGATACTCGCGTCGGATGATCGCGAAAGCTATATAAATCTACTGTCGAAGCTGTACGGAGATCGTTCGCAAAATGTGCGCTCGAGATTCCCCGGAAATATACTCGAAATTCCGCTCGAATTCGGCCGGTTCTCTCGATAGATGCGAGAGAAAGTCAGGCGGCGAGGTCGTCGAGTCGCGGGGAACGTTCTCGACGGAGATACTCGCCGAAGGAGACTCGGGCCACGTGTTCTGCGAACGCTCCGTACAACGATATGTCGCACGTGGAGTTAATATACAAATGACGTGTTTTTTGTGGGGCAGAAGGATTAGGGAGCGGATTGAAAGACAGAGTTGCCCGCCGGGCAGCTGGCTACAATATAGTCAGAGTTCGCCAGTCTGACCGCCGTTTTATGTTCTCTCAATATCCAGACCGTAAGGACCATGCTGTTCGCCTTGCGGCGAGATTTCTCTCTTCACCCTCTTTCTCTCCATCGTTCATTCGGCACTTGCTTGAAGACTGCGTACATTTACATCCCACTCTCACGATTTTCGCTTTTCTTAGTGAACGATTTTTGTATAGCTCTCTTTCTTTCTTTTCCTTTAACAAGGCAACACGCACCAGACATGCCGGACGTTGTCCCTTTAGATAGTTTATTGTATAATTTTGAAAGCTCGAGAAAAGTCGTTTTTTGTTTCTTTTTTCAACGATCGAAAAACTGGTTTTTAAAACTAGTTTATTACTTTTCCAATTGTGTAGTTGATGAAATTGTAATGGAACATTTGTCCAGTCGCGGGAAGAAAGGGCCGAGCTAACGTCTAAATGCAGTCAGCCATGCAAATATATGCCACACTCGGGGAAGTTGCGTTCGAGAAACTTCGTTGTTCCACCACATACACGTGACTGCATTTAGCCTCGAATTGGCTTCTCCCTTTTCTTACTCCGATCCGACATGTCACGGAGCCTCATTTCAATTCCTTTACCCGAGGAACTGATCTTGACGATTTATACCACGCAATTAGTGATTGCGTAATTAGATTTCGTAGTCTTGAAAGTGAAGTTAATTTGAGTAACTGAATGACTCACGCTACTCCTTGAAGAGACGCTGGACGAAACCCGGCAATCCGACGCATCCTGCGAATTGACGATCCTTAGCACGCGTCTGCGACGTCGCGAATACACCCACACGCACGTTCCTTCTACACATCATACACGCGTCCGACGGGATCCGTCGCGAGTTGTCACTTTTTCTTAGTCACCCTAGTTTGTGCGTAGTTATGCTGTATCGAGTATATGTGTATTCATGTTCGTGCTTGTCGTTTGCAATTCGAGCATAGAGAGAGACGTCGAGGCGTCAGCGGATTAGGGACTTTGGGTGTCCCCCCCTCCCCCTCCTCGAGTTGCAAGCGCGATGATTTATGTGTATCACGCCTTTTCATCTGCATGCGTTGTGAAAGAACGCCGGACCGGCGAACCCGACGGCGAAGACGGACTGACCGCGCCGATCTCCTCGCTCTTTTGCAGCGTCCGGCCCGATAATGGAGAACGGGCCGCAGAATCTGACGGTGCTGGACGGCAAGGACGCGACCTTCAGCTGCAACGCGGTGGCGGCGCCGAAACCGAACACCACGTGGTACTACAACGACACGATACCCGTGGAGATAGCCGGGCGGGTGCAGGTGTCGGGGAACGGCGACCTCCTGATCGCGGCGGTGAAGCCGGACGACGCCGGCAGGTACACCTGCGTACGCGCGAACGAGGCCGGCTCCGTGAACGGCACGGGCTACCTCACCGTCATGATCCGGACGCGAATCGTCGAGCCACCGGTCGACACGTCCGTCCTGCTCGGCCACACCGCCATGCTGCAGTGCAAGGTCGCGAACGACCCCAGCGCTTTGTACGACATGGCGTGGTTTCACAACGCCCAGGTGATAAACACGCAGGCGAGCCAGCGTGTGAAGATGCAGCACGACGGCACCCTGGAGATCTTGGCGGTGCGCGCCTCCGACGTGGGTGAGTACACCTGCTCCGTGGTGTCGCCCGGCGGCAACGAGACGCGCTCCGCCCGGCTGAGCGTGATCGAGCTGCCGTTCGCGCCTATCAACGTCGTGGCGGTGCGTGTCGAGCGCATCTCACCGCGCACGATCAACGTCACCTGGGTGCCCGGCTTCGACGGCAACAGCCCGACGAAGAAGTTCACCGTCGAGAAGCGGGAGGTGTTCGACTCGGGACCCGTGTCCGATTCGTTGGTCAACTGGGACGTCTTGCGCGACAACGTGTCCGCGGATACTCGTTGGGTGCTGCTGAGCAACCTGAAGGCGGCGACGGCCTATCAGTTCCGCGTCTATGCCGAGAACAGCGTCGGCAAGGGCATGTCGTCGGAGCCGAGCAACATCGTCGCACTGCCGCAGGAACCGCCCAATGGCCCACCCGTAGGCTTCGTCGGGTCCGCGCGCTCGTCCTCGGAGATCATCACGCAGTGGCAACTGCCGGCGGAGGAGTACCGGAACGGCCATATTCTCGGGTATATACTGAGGTACAGGCTTTTCGGCTACAGCGTTAATCCGTGGATGACGCAGAATATCACGAACGAGGCCCAGAGGAACTACCTCATCACCGATCTGATCACGTGGAAGGATTACGAGGTGCAGATAGCGGCGTACAACGACATGGGAGTGGGCGTGTTCACCGACGGCCTGAAGATAAAAACGAAGGAAGGAGGTAATCGGCCGTATTGTACACACCTGTTGACCCGGGACTTATAAGTACACATACTATGAGTTAGACCGTTATGATTCTATAATATTCGGATCTGATTGAGATACAATTAAGATCACAGTTTACACCGGAAAGTTCCCTTGTATATCCTACAGATGAGTGACAATTAATTTTGCAGTTCCGGAAGCACCCCCCACGAATGTGAGAGCGGAGGCGGTGAATTCGACGGCGGTGAAAGTTTGGTGGAAGCCGCCGAACCCTCAGAAGATCAACGGGATAAATCAGGGATACAAATTGCAGGCCTGGGTCGGCAACAATCTGACGGAGGCGGCCGAGTACAAGTCGATGACCGTGCCGCCGAGCCTGTTCGACCCACTCGCGGAGCAGAGCGCCGTCGTGAGCGGCCTGAGGAAGTACACTTCGTACAACATCACGGTGCTGTGCTTCACCGATCCGGGTGACGGCGAGAGGAGCCTGCCCGTCGAGATTCGCACCCGCGAAGACGTGCCCGACGAGGTGGAGAATCTGCAGTTCGACGAGATCAGCGACCGCGCGCTGACGGTCAAGTGGGCGCCGCCTAGAGAGACCAACGGGATACTGACGCACTATCAGCTCAAGTACATGATAAAGGAGGTCCCGGATTCGTTGCAGGTGAAGAACTTCACAGCGGACGTGTCGTCCACGAAGGTGGAGCACCTGCAGGCGCTGACCCACTACAAGTTCGAGGTGACCGCGTGGACGTCGGTGGGAGCCGGCAAGGCGAAGGTCGCGGTCATTCAGTCGGGCGTAGAGCCGGTGCTGCCGGAACCGCCTACGAAACTGGCCCTGTCCAACATCGACGCCTTCTCCGTCGTGCTGCAGTTCACGCCCGGCTTCGACGGCAACTCGTCCATCTCGAAGTGGACGGTTCAGGCGCAGACCGCGCGCAACTCCACGTGGTACGACATATACGAGGTGTCGGATCCCGACGCGTGCACCATCACCGTCGACGGGCTGACGCCGTTCATGGAGTACAAGCTCCGTCTGATCGCGAACAACGTGGTCGGCGCCTCGCAGCCGTCCGAGCCCACGAAGGAGTTCCAGACGATTCAGGCGCCGCCCTCTCACCCGCCGAAGAACGTGACGGCGCGCGCGATGAGCGCCACGGAGCTGCGCGTCCGGTGGATCCCGTTGCAGCAGATCGAGTGGTACGGCAACCCCCGTGGCTACAACATCACGTACACGGAGGTGCGGACGAACCGGTCGAAGAGCATCACCATCGAGGACCACACGGCGAACTCTTACATCCTGGAGAACATGGAGAAGTACGCCGATTATGAGATCGTGATGCAGGCGTTCAACGACGTCGGCACCTCCGCGACGAGCCCGAAGGCCGTTGAGCGGACTCGCGAGTCGGTCCCTTCCCAGGGACCGGTCAACGTCGAGGCGAACGCGACCTCGTCGACGACCATCGTGGTGCGGTGGGGCGACGTGCCGGTGGAACACCAGAACGGCCAGATCGACGGGTTCAAGGTGTACTACGGCGCGAATCCGAGATCGCCGTTCCAATACAAGAACATACCCAGCAACAGCACCTTCACCGCCACGCTGACCGAGCTGCGGAAATTCGTGCAGTACCACGTGCAGGTGCTGGCGTACACCAGACTCGGCGACGGGGCGCTCAGCGTGCCGCCCGTGCGAGTCCAGACCTTCGAGGACGCACCTGGGCCACCGTCCAACGTGTCCTTCCCCGACGTGAGCCTGACGACCGCCCGCATCATCTGGGACACTCCGGAGGACCCGAACGGCGAGATCCTCGCGTACAAGGTCGTGTTCCACCTGAACAACAGCCTGGACCGCCAGTTCTCGAAGGAGTTCCCCGCGTCGGACCGGACGTTCACCGCCACCAGCCTCGAGCAGGAGAGGTACTACATGTTCTCCGTGACGGCGCAGACGAGGCTGGGCTGGGGCAAGACCGCCTACGCCCTCGTCCTCACCACGAACAACCGGGAGCGGCCGCAGGCGCCGTCGACGCCGCGGGTGAGCAAGTCGCAGGTGCAGAGCCGGCAGATCACCTTCAGCTGGACCCCCGGCGGAGACGGCTTCGCGCCGCTGCGCTACTACACGGTGCAGCAGTCCGAGAACTCCGGCCCGTTCCAGACGATCCTCGAAAGAGTCGAGCCCGCCCTGACGTCCTACACGGCCGGCAATCTGAAGCCCTACACGTTCTATCAGTTCCGCATCCAAGCGACCAACGACATCGGCCCGTCCGAGTGGAGCACCGAGTCCGGCCAGGTGCAGACTCTGCCCGCGGCCCCGTCCAAGGGTGTCACCGGCATCAAGGTCGTGCCGATCACGACGTCCAGCGTCGAGGTCCACTGGAACATGATCGAGCAGACGTATTGGAGCGGCGACCACGAGACAGGCGGTTACCGCGTCGTCTACCAGCCGGTCTCGGACTTCCCGACGGCGCTGCCGACCACGCCGCACCAGGAGATCCTCGGGATCAGGCAGACCAAGATGGTCCTCAGCGACTTGACCGAGGATAGATACTACGAGATCATAGTGTTACCGTTTAACTCGGAGGGCGAAGGCCCGCCGAGTCCGCCGGTCACCGTTTACGTGGGCGAGGCGATCCCCACGGGGGAGCCTCAGCACCTGAAAGCCGAGTCCATCTCTTCCACGGAGGTCCGCTTGCGTTGGAAGCCGCCTCAGGCCAATATGCAAAATGGAGACCTGCTGGGCTACAAGATTTTCTATCTGGTGACCAACTCGCCTCAGCAGCTGGAGAAGAAGCAGGAGGAGGAGATCGAGGTCGCCTCGGCCTCCTCCCAAGCGTACAGTCTAGTCTTCCTCGACAAGTACACCGAATACCGTATACAAGTGTTGGCGTTCAACCCGGCCGGCGACGGGCCGCGATCACGGCCGATCACCGTCAGGACGAAGCAGGACGTCCCGGGGCCGCCGTATAATCTGCTGTTCACCGAGATCACCATGACGAGCCTGCGCGTCTCCTGGGAGCCGCCGAAGTCGCGCAACGGTCAGATCGTCGGCTACGTCGTCACGTACGAGACGGCCGAGCAGAACGATCGTTTCAGCAAGCAGGTGAAGCAGAAAGTGAACGAGACGAGCATGCTGATCCAGCCGTTGGAGGAGGAGGTGGCGTACACGTTCACGGTACGCGCGCAAACGATCGACTTCGGCCCGCCGATATCCGGGAACGTCACGACCGGTCCGCAGAAAGGCTCGCCGATGGCGCCCAGCAAACTCGCCGTCACTAAGACCGTCTCCAGCGTGGAGCTGCAGTGGACCAACGGGGCGTCCGGGAAAGGCCCCATATTGGGCTACTACATCGAGACGCGTCGCAAAGGCAAGCATCTCACTTCGTTCTTGTCGTCGTTGTTGCTGAGAGAAAAAAAAAATGAAAAATATTTATTCAGCGATTTATTCATACGTATACACATCGGAATGTCTATTATCTGGAAAAAAAAATGTCGGAAACTTGGAATTCTCGGGGAATTTTATTGAATATTAGGGAATTTTTAAATGTGCATTTTCGTCTGCAAGCTATATCATCGCTTATCGTCAAATATTTTTCATCTCTTCGATGTTTTTTCTCTCACAGTGTACTTCCATTACTGCGATTACTATTCACTATTAGCAAGGACAATGGTGTCGTACGAATTCATCAACAACCTTTCCGCCGAGCAGATCAGTTTTCTTCTCTCAGAACTACATTTCTCTGGAACTGCAATTATTATATTTTTTTTTTTTCTAGAACCACAAAATTGTCGTCCAAGAATTGAAGTTGTAGTTTTAAAGTTGAGAGTCCATGTTTCAGTCGGTATTTTATGATATGTATGTGGACTAAGAGGCTCGTATTGTGTAGTGAATTGACAACGATCGAAGTACCATACATTTCATTTGAATGTGAAAGAGACGTACTAATACTGTCTTTTTTCATAACCGATATAGCGATGGAAGAGTGGCAGCATTGTAAGTGTCAACGCACGTAATTATGCCGAATCCGTCAGTCGTTGCATTAGATGGTTTTTCGATAGTGAGATCCCCCCCTTCCCCCCTTGTTAGAGAGCGACAACGTTCTCTTCTTGCTTCTCTTACCCTGATACGAGCCCGTTGTATTTTATACCGTTATGTGTACACTTTTACACGCCGTGTCGGCGTTCTTGCATTAACGATCTCTGCATGATAGTTTTATAGCATGACGTCATAGTCAGAAACCCCACTTTAGACGTTCAGACGATAGTCTTTTTATCGGATATTAACTCCCTTATGTGATAACGCTGTAATATAATTCATCGCTGAGTATCCAAAGACCCCTTGTCCGGTTGATTGATACACAGAGTGTGTCCCGCTTCCACCGCATTATCTTTTAACTGCGGATTCTTCGACCGATCGGAATCTCCCTTGAGGGGAATCTCTGTGATTGCGCGGAATACAGGTTTTCGGGCAATTAACGCGATTGACGACGACGAGACGGCGACGATACTTCCGTTCCGAGACAGACTGATTAAGTCAATAGGTTAAAAGCAATTTGATTTTTGGAGAATAATTTGACCGTGTGTGTCGGAAGATTTGATATTACGGTACCCGAACAATCTTTATGAAAGGTATGAAGACCTCCCCTTTTCTCCGTCGATATTTCCGTTCTGAGACAGACTGGTCGAAAAATCAACAGGTTAAAAAGCAATTTGACTTGGAGAATAATTTGACTGTGTATCGGGGGACTTGATATTACGGTACCCGAGCAATTTTTTGTGAAAAGACGGTCTCTCCTTTTCTCTAAGAAGGACTCGCCGATTTATCGAAGTTCTAACGCGTTTCGCCCGCGATTCTAGATGACTCGCGCTGGCAGACGATAGTCCGCAGCAGCAACGGGCCGCTGATGGAGTACACCGTGTCTTATCAGAATTTACTGCCGTCCACTTCGTACCTATTCAGGGTGATATCATATAATCGTTACGGAATCAGTTACCCGGCATATTCCACCGAAACGGTAAGGAACTAAGATCGGAAGTAATTGTATATATTATTTAAAATATTAGATATTTATAAAATATTAAGATATTAAATATTCATAATTGTATAGATTAGATGTATTTTGCTCTAATAATTAAGGCTTAATTAGTAATGAGATATTTTAATTACTTTATATTTTTTTCAACGTCATCATTACGTGTAATCGTATGTTATTTTAGATTCTAACGCCGTCGAAACTGTACCTGGAATACGCATACCTGCAACATAGGCCCTTTTACCGGCAAACCTGGTTCATGGTCACTTTAGCTGCTACGTCAATTATAATCATCATCACGGTCATAGCGGTGTTATGTGTAAAGAGCAAAAGCTACAAGTACAAACGTAAGTTTCCGAACAGACTCATGTAATATATTTCAACTATGCAGAGTGTCCCATTTTAACAGACTACATTGCTCATGTATAATTATATAGAAAAAGCACAGAAGACCCTCGAGGAATCGATGGCGATGGACGGGGACGACAGACAAGAGTCGGATCTGGAGCTGTACAGGTCGCGTCAGGGTGGTGGCTGCGCCGTCAATATGAGCAGCGGCACTCTAGGCAAGAGAAGCACATTGGCTCGCAAAGCGATGCATCCGCCGCCTCCTGCGATGCTGGGAAAATCGCCTCCAAGACCGTCCCCCGCGTCTGTCGCCTACCACAGCGACGAGGAGAGTCTCAAAGGATACGACGAGAATCCCGACGACAGCAGCGTCACGGAGAAGCCCTCCGAAATTAGTTCCACGGACTCCCAGGCACGTTTGCTTCCAGATTGTGAAACGAAATTCCTAACGGGGGATATGTTTTTTTGCAGTATTTGGAGATTTTATCGATCGTAACTTTATTTTACTCCTGATTTGCCTTCGCCTGAGTTAGCGTCGCGTCCTTCATAGATTTACCCCCGACACGGTTTCGCGGACATATTTCAGTTCACTTCTTCAAAATGAGAAAGCTAAATTAAATTCAAAATTTTAATTTGCTTTGTTTGATTTCGCATTACAGGGCTCCGAGAGCGAGAACGAGAGCGTGCAGTCCGATCCACATTCCTTCGTGAATCACTACGCGAACGTGAACGACTCGTTACGACAGTCGTGGAAGCGGCAGAAACCCGTCCGGAATTATTCGTCATATACCGACTCCGAGCCGGAAGGCAGCGCGGTCGTTAGTCTGAACGGCGGTCAGATTATCATGAACAACATGGCGAGATCGAGAGCACCGTTGCCGGGCTTCTCGTCGTTCGTGTAATTAACCGAATTACTAACAATTAATTAGTAAGACACAAAGAAACACTTTTTTCTAGCGGAGAGTTTTATAGAATATTTCATCGAGGGTCTTCTTTCTATCTCTTTAACTTTCTCGCCCTCAATTCGTCAATATCAAAACTATCGCCTCGACGATCCTGCCTCGTGCGGTGGTTTTTTTTTTATATGAGTATAAAAGAAGGATAAGTTCTTTTTATTACAAAATTATATATATAATATATGTTATAATATATTATAATAATTATATATATAATGATGTATTAATATAATAATTATATAGAAAGTATGTGTATATATATATATAAACATTATATATATGTACTTTTTAATTAATTATTTACATTTTATATATTTACCTGTTACTTATTCTTCTTAACCTATTGAGTGATTTATCTGAGATATGCTGAGCACTCAAAAGGCTGACATTCTTACTCTTTTGCTGCGCGTTACACGTGAGCGGATAACAGTAGCCACAGTACACCGAGTGTACATAAGGTGAGCCTGGAGAAATTTATCATTGAAGGAATTTGAAAAATTTAAGCTATTATTTCCCAATTCTCACAAAAAGAGACGAATCGAAGCTCAAGACACCAATCAATAGAGACCTTGTCAATATATCGGATATCTGCTGAGAAAAGTTTGTGGTGCATTCCGTGACTCGCCTTATATATACGCGTAAGCGTGTAAAGCGAAAGATTCGCGTCGATGTAGATTTCTAGTAAGGTTTTAAACAGCGAGCTCGGAACGTCGAGGCATCTTCATATATTGTGATATATTGATATACATATATATATATATAAATAAATATATATATATATATATATATACAGATTATATATATATAAATATTATTTATAATTTTCTAGATAAGACATTTGCATTTAATAGACATATTTGTACTTCCTCTGAGTAATTAAGGATCAGGATAGTAGCGGCATATCGGGATCTCGTTGTGTAAGTTCCGTACCTGAGAAGCGGAACGATCCAAGTTTGGAAAGGGAAAGTAGTACCCGGGTTTTCTCTTCTTCAAGAGAAAAAAGCCAGGTCTGTGCAAACGTCGGATCGAACCTCTTTCGCTTCTCACGTATGCAATATATGATTCAGTCATCTTGCACATTCTTCTAACACGACGTTCGAACATATTTATCGTACGTATAAATGAAACACAGGTCGTAAAGAGGGGAACATTAGCGTCAGCGTACCGGCACGCAGGCGTGTGGCGAGGATATCACGGGGGGTTCTGGGAGAAAATGGGATGTCAATTTACATTCAACGTTCGTTGATCGTCAGGCCTATCGTCATATCAGTACACCGTTCACTGGTTTTTCTCGAAGGAAAGAAAAAGAAAAAAAAACGAATAACGTTGTTGTTGGAATATTACATAAACGATACGCATCCCTGCGGCAGGACACCGGGGAGACATTCTTTTACAAGGACGCACATGTAAATATTACGTGAAATACCGCGTCACCGCGCGTATTACGTTTCTAGTTTATCGCGAAAGCGTCACTGTTTCGCGCTTACGAATGATCTGCGAATTCCATCCTTGGCAGAACTTGAAGCGTAAACGGGATAGCCGATAGATATTCGCTTTTATTATCGACTGATTTATCGCAATTAATCCGTAAGAAGTGTCATGAATTTTTTAAGAAACATTTTATATTTGCATTCTTCCGCTGATTATACGCACGACTCGCGACTAAACAGCCGTTATTTTAGTTTATGGAATAGTTTTTCTGAATTTTTACTCATCCCGTGGATGTGAGAGAAAAAAATCGCGAGTGTGATTTTATTTTTATCAGTTCGACGCACAGTAATAAAGTCCTTTATTTTTTAATTTTTCCTGTGCGACGTAATCCGTGTTGGTAATTTTTTTTCTTTTTTTCTATTTTGTTAATGAAATCTATTTTACTTGGAGTTGAAACGAGTACCTAGGAAGTTTGAATCTAGTTTGCCGTAGAATCGAGAAAAGTGCCTGTTTTTTTTACTAAATGTCGAGACATGTTTTTACATGCGATTTAATTACTTCGGTTCATTTGATCTCGAGAACGGCGTTAAAATTGAGATCGCGAGATCGTGACACACACACACACACACACACATACACCGTGCGTATAATTTCATTTTCACGCTCTCATGTGTAAATACATTGTATATTTTTACTACCCGTAAGAGAAAGGGGGAAATGTAGATTTTGTACAACGCTAATACATTAGCTTAGCGCGGAGCTATCGATCGGTCGCATTCGTTTTTGTGATATACATACGCGTACGGTATTATTGTAGCCACTAACACTGAGACAGTATTCGTATCTTCTTAAACATTCTCAAACTTGTCCAAAGTCGGATATCGAACTGAAGTGCGATGTGTAGTTGCGTAACTTCGCGTTCTCCTTCTTATGCAACTGCCTCGAGCAATTAAAATCGAATTTAAGGTAAGAAGACGCGCGCGCGTGCAACAAAGAGAAGCCTAATATTAATTACCGTTTAACGAGTAAGACCGCTCTACGGATTTCGTATTCCGATAAGGTCGTGCGCGAGGAACAAGCATCCTCTCTCCGGGGGAGGGGACGCGCGCTCGAGACCGCGTTTCTTCCCGCGACACTGCCAGCGAATTCGCTTAGTGCAAATCTAATATTATTTATACGTCTGTAACACGCGCATTTGTAACGACGAGTACGAGCGTAAAAATCAGCTGTAGGTGTAAATCGACTAGGATACCTTGAAGACTTTGTTAATCTTTCAATAAAAATTTATGCCGTTCCGGAAGAATCTCTCGATCACGATCCACTTCTTTGCCTGTTTGTCGATATTCTTCCGTTGCATCGGAAAAAGTTCCCGATTTAATATATATATATATATATATTTAACAAAGTAAACGTCGCGTGGTATATTTTGTTAAGGACGGACACAGAGGTGGGATAACGTGGGTGATCAACGCTCGTTTTTCTGCAAAGAAAACAAAATAATTTATTAAAATTTCAAAACGCACTGTATGTAAAAATCTTCGATCGATGGAAGAGCGCGGATGTGCTAATGAGCCGAGGCGTTGTTCATGAAAGTCTCGTCGCAAATGTCGTACCACTCTTGAATAAATCGTGGCAATCTTCTGTTCGACGAGAACTGTTTAATCGTGGACCACGCGGCGATATCCGCGATATCGGGCTCGCCGTTCCTGCCGCTCCTCCATCGCGTTTGCTCCAGTTGTTGATAAAGCAAGAGCAACGCCTCGTCGATTCGGTCGCGGGACGTTTGATGACGCACGCGACAACAACAATCGAGAATATTATCCGTCGCGCTCACGTACGCGAGGTCGTTCCTTTCGTAATTGTGCGCCTCCAGCAGTCTGCTCAGGTATCTGAGAAAATTCACCTCGCCGATCACGGGATATCTGAGCAGGCTCGTGACCATCTCCAGGTCATTGACTGGAAGAAGATGCGAGATTTGACAGAAGAAACGGGGGAAATGAGACTGAGAGTTATCGGGTGAGAAATTTCTTTGGGGAATGTAGGAATGAAGAAAACTTCTGCTTTGATCGCTTAGCTTTCCTTGAGGTTGATAAAATGTGCGTGTGTTTCCGGCTTACCTGCTTTAAATATTACTGTTAAATTCACGACGTTATTTACATCAGGATGAGTACTGTTGGGGAAATCGATGGGCACTCGCCCAATGATAGTTGAATGAGTGTACGATTTCACAGTGATGTTAGTATCCTTCCAAAGCTTTTGCAACGCGTATATCGAGAACGGCGGCTTCCACGGGTTTACATTTAACACTAGGCTAACTTGGACTGGTACCTGCAAATTGAATGGCAAATTGCAAGGCTGCTGACAGCTTAGCGAAAAATGTAATTTATTAACTGCTTGTATCATACGCTCAACACAGCTACTTTTCTAGCTACTTTTTCTACCGAACCCAGTCAAAGGCTGAGATATGTGGTACCTGAGATCGGCAATTTCTCGCAGCCCGCATTCCACTGATTGCATTCAGTATCTTGCTGCTCATAGCTTCCTGGCCAGGTCGTTTCAAGAACTTGCACAGCGTAGAGATCTGCGCCTTGAGCTCCGCCAACTGCCTGAGTATTTCCTCCTGCCTGGTCGCTAACGTGTTGTAGTCCGGCGAGGTGCGCTAAAAGAGAAACAGTACCAATTACAATACACTCGACCCGACATTTACCGCGCGACAGTCGCATGATTTTCACGTGCTGAAGCTGAACTGTGAAATCCCATTGAAAGGTCATATTCGAAGCATCGCTCGACAGTCCACCGCGACTGAGGTTAACAAAAACGCACGCACGCTGTTTGCTACTCCGATGTCGCAATTAACCCACGGTTTCATTCTCGTCCCTTTTGACAGTTCACGTTACACACCGGGATCGCCGTTTCTCGCGAGCCGGTTAAGCTAACGCCTCTCGCCTCGCGACATACCGCTCGCCTCCGCCGCCGATTAATCGGCTTCACTCTTTTCTTCCCCCTCGTGCGCCGCCGATTTTCGTGCTGTTACATGGGAAAAAAATCTCGCGGAGAGGGGGAGAGGACAGAAGGAAGAACATCGATCAAGAAGCCCCCGACGAACGATAACGGGGGAGAGAGAGAGAGAGATAGGGCTAGTGTGCGTGAGTGTGTGAGAAAGAGAGAAAGAGAGAGAGAGGAGAGAGAGGAACCGCACACACTCCTCCGCCCGGTCGATCGCGGATCAGTGCGCTCGTGGAAATTTTCGGGAGGAGTCATGTCTCGCAGCGCGATCGCCAGCCGCGCGTTCCCGTCCGGACGGCCGTCCGCGAGTTCGCGAGCCGTACGCGCGGCCGTGCGCGCGTACGAGCGGTGTGTCGTCGGGCGTGCGTGTCGACTGCCACGTACGCAGAAACGAGTACGGAAACCTGCAGAAGGCGGATAACCTGCTCTGTGACATCGGGCATCTTGGTACCATCACACGGCGGCGGCGTCATCGTCGTCTGGCTCTCGGTCGTCTCCTCTTTCTCGTCGCGCCGATGTCGCTCGACCCCTTGGATATTTCGCATCTCGTACATGTTTTTCACGCGCGGATGCGCCTCCGTGGAGGTTACGATCGGCCGTAGCACGTACATCATCGTATCTCTTTCTCTCTCCCTCTCCCTCTCTCGTTCTTTTCGTCGCGGTCCTCGTCTCAGCGTGCGACCGTTCTCGTTCGTTCGTTCGGAGAACACGCGAGGGCACGCTCGCCGTGTGCTCCCTTCGGAAAAAGCGACGAATCCGCGTGTGTGTGCTAACGTAGCACCCCCCGCTCGCGCACTCTCGCGTGTCGGCCGCCGGTTCGTCCGCCGGCCATGCTTCCTATGCGGCGCAATATGGCGGCGCGCGAGTGGCCAGCGCCGCGGTGGCGGCCTCTGGCGCGGCGACGTGCGCACTCGGAGACGAAGCGTCCAGCAGCGCCTGGCTTGTGATTCGCTGGTAACGACCGGGGTGGCTAGAGAGAGAGAAAGAGAGAGAATCGTGCTTCGCGGATACGGCCGCACACGCACGCACGCACGTATCGTAGCGCGCTACGAGTACGCACGAGACAGCCGAGCGAGCGAGAAACGAGTGAGAGAGAAAGAGAAAGAGAGAAAGAACGAGTGAGTGAGTATGCCGGTCGTATGCTGCAACGCCGGCGAGGAAGTGATCGTGTCATTCAGCGTCAAGGCTCCGCGCGCGTCCTCGACTATCCCGCGGATCGCATCCCCGGCGCATTCCGGAACGTTCTTCGTCTCGTGAAAGTGTGGTTAGAATTGCGTTTTTTGTTCGCCCGGCCGCGCCATCTGTCGTCGCGTCAATCTGACAGAGGCGACGGCGGTCGTGCGCTCAGTTACGGTGAAGGCGATTGGAGCTCGTGTGCCTCCACGGTGGAGACGGGCGATCGGCTGTTTACAAGCGCGTACGAGCCACGAAACGTGTTCAGCGCCGTGGCGCACGTCCCTTAGCTCGCCGTGGACGATTGTCGGCGGCGTCCAGGCCGAGAAGTTCGCGAACGGCCGGCTCATCGCTCATCCTCCGTCACGTAGCTGGCTGGCGAACGGCCGACATGGCGGCGCGCCGATGAACCAATCGCAGCGCCGCTCTCACCGGCCTCAACCAACGACCGACGACGACGACTACGTCGCCATCGTGCGGCCAGAGACGCTTCCGCCGCGTCGTCACTCACTTGCCGTCGAATTCGACGGGCGGTTTTTTTCGCGCACGCTGCGCCCGAGAGATTCACGTACGAAGGTGAGCTTCCGCGACGAGACCAGCGGTAACGGTCGCCGGGCGGAGGTGCGCCCGTGCTAAGCACGCGCATACATACACACACACACACACACACGCACCACCACACGCACGGACGCGCGCGCGCGCGGAATCCCGGTCCGCGTCGCGGCCGATTGTGTTTGGTCACGTGACCGTGGGGCTACCGTGGGCCGAGAAATGGCGCAAAGATCGGAGTGCGGACACGGGATCCATTTCGTTGCCGCGGCGATGTCACTCGTGTTTGTTTACAAGCGCGCGAGCACGCGCGCCACGTGCTGAACAGTGAGGAGGCGGCGGCGAGGAGAGGCGCGGAGAGGACGGGAGAGGAGAAGAGAGTAGGGTAAAGTAGAACGGACGAGGAAATAGGCGAAGAGAGGAGAGGAGGAGAAGCGTGCGAGATCGGCAGGTAGGCTCTCCTCGGAGTAGAGAGCGAGCGAGTGAGCGAGAGAGAGAGAGTGAGAGAGATAGATAGATAGAGAGAGGGGGAGGGCGAGTGACACACGGAGGCCCCACGAGGACCGTGGGTGCTCGAGAAAGGAGGTTGGCGGCGAGCACGACCACGGGGACGACCACGTCGGCCGCAACGGACGACAACAATGACGGGGAGAGGCTCGAAGAGACGGGGGCGGCCGCCCAAGTCTGTGGTGATGGAGCGGCCGAAGAAGTTTCAGTATCACCTCATGAAGAAGCCCAAATACCTGCAGAACCGGACAGTAAGCGGTGCTGAGACACCGGGTTCGCAGCCGAGCACGCCCACGGCGTCGCGGCCGACCTCGCCATCGGTGGAGAGTGAGGAGAACAGCAACAAGCGCAGCACACGGACGCGGAAGTCGCGCAGCCAACGCGACCGGCATTCCCGCAAGGGCGGTCACAGCGGGTCTGGTGGTGGTGGTGGCGGTGCTTACCAGCGGCGTGGCTACAACCCCAATGTGGACTACGGTGACTCGGAGTATCATTACGGCTCCGACTTCGGTGACGAGTCGAGCGAGAAGAGCGAGCCCGAGGAGGAGCTGCAGAGCGACGTCGATTCCTCTGAGAGTATGGAGGAACCGGATCCGTCGAGCGACAGCGATTTCTCCCTGTCCAGTTACAGCACCACCAGCGGCACACCGCGCAAGGCTCTGCTCATCCAGCAAAGACCACCTAGTCCGGAGCCGTTGTGGCTGCAGAACCGGGATCTGCCATCGTTGATCCTGCCCAAGTCCTCCGACGACCTGCTGGTGCCCAAGGAGCTAGTGATGCCGTCGTTGTCCGTCTACGAAGTGTTCCGCCACTACCGCACCCTCGTGCGACTATCTTCCTTTCGCTTCGAGGACTTTTGCGCAGCCCTCATGTGTGAGGACCAGACCAACCTGTTGGCTGAGATTCACATCATGCTGATCAAGGCGCTACTGAGAGAAGAGGACTCGCAGCAGACCCATTTCGGGCCGTTGGATCAGAAAGACTCGGTGAACGTCAGCTTGTACTTCGTCGACTCCATGACTTGGCCGGAGGTGTTGCGCTCTTACGTGGAAAGCGACAAGAGCTACGATCAGAGTATTCTGCAAATACTCACCACCACTGAGTATCCGTTTACTGCCATTGAAGACAGAATTAAGGTTCTGCAGTTCTTGACAGATCAGTTTTTAATCACCAATCCGGTGAGGGAGGATCTGTTGCATGAAGGTATGCTGATACGTTAGTAAGTGTTGTGATGAACATGATATTGAGAAATGCTGTAATAGTTGATAGTAAATAGTGCCTAACAAGTTGCGATAGCATGATGGTTGTAACAAACACAGTTAGATCATGTTATCCCTAAGTGTAGTTGCATCAACACGGAGAGAGAGCGCTTTGTGTCCGTGCTGATGTTTGATTTGGATATTAGCACTGAGATTGTGATCATGAAATGGCCATAGTTACATAGGAAGGATTCAACCTACAAAATTGTTGAAATTTGACTACTTAGGCAGTCTGTACATCTTTCTCGATAAAACAAAAAGATCTGAGCCTTATAGGTGACTAAAAAACAATTTTTATTCTCTATTAGTTGTCCAATTTTTCACTAGTAATCTTTTTTTACCTTACCTATTTTTAATTGGTTAATTATTGAATTAAGCTTGTCAATGAATACTCTTAAAGAGAGGAAAATGGATCATGCTTGACTTCTTGAACGATTATGTGAAGAATCTCAGTGCTACTTTTGAATCATGTATCAAACTTTTATCTTCATTTTTCTCGGGACGTACTCAATCTGGATTGTATTCTTCTTGCGTAACTACGGTCAAGTGGTTTGAATTAGTTTCATTTCTGGGAATGCGATTTGGATTAACTTCACGGAATTGCGCCAAATTTTGTAGATACACGATACATATTTAGATACATACACCGACAACTAAGGGTATGTATTACAAGAGAGCAAAGTGAAAAGCACCATATTGTATTGCAGGGAGTATGCACTACGACGACCATTGTCGAGTGTGTCACCGTTTGGGTGATCTGTTGTGCTGCGAGACCTGTCCGGCGGTGTTTCACTTGGAATGCGTCGAACCACCGCTAGTGGATGTGCCCACCGAGGATTGGCAATGCAGCACGTGCAAGGCGCACAAAGTGACAGGTGTCGTGGATTGTATCCCCGACGTCGAGAAGAACGGATCGTTGTGTAGGCAGGAGCACTTAGGATTCGACAGACACGGCAGAAAGTATTGGTTTCTCGCGAGGAGAGTCTTCGTGTAAGACACATTTTGATGTTCTTTTTTCCGGGATCCTATATATATTTTAGGGGAGCACGAGTGTGGCATAGTAGACAGCGCACTGGTCTCTAAGAAGAGGTCCCGGGTTCGTTTCCCGGTAAAACCAAAATATTTCCGTACACACTCGTGTCTCCTCCCCGATGGTTTGGCAAGCCAACGAAGAGAGAGTATCTTTGCCACGAAAACGAATTTGTTGATTATTACGTTTTATTTCGCCGCGATTTATACGTTTCACGAAGCATTTTATTTATTTATTGTGATTTTACTTTTCCAGCGAGAGCGAAGATGGCGAAGTGTGGTATTACAGCACGTCGTTGCAACTGGAGGAACTGATGCTCGTGTTGGATCAGAACGAAATGGAAGTCGCGCTTTGTCGCGAGTTATCGGACTACAAGGACGAAATTGTCCGCCAAATGGACCTCACGGAATCCATCACGAATCAGTTTAAGGGAAACAAAAAGTCGTATCTGGAAGTAGAAAATGGTAAGAGCGATTTTCCTCGATCAGTCGTTATCTCTCGTGTTTCTTTCGATTGGTGGTTTATCTGTCCATTAGTGGTGCATCAAAGAGGCCACTAATAAATTTTTAATATATATCAAAATTATATTCCTACACATTTATTTCATTACTTAAATAATAAATGTTAATTTGAAACGAAGTTGAGGTAAACATATCTACACAGTATTACGAAGATATTTGTTTTTTTTTTACATTTCTTATTAATGCTATATTTATTCATCAGTTGTCTAATAGAAATACACAAATGATAGAAAGAGATATATAAGTGATTAAATATATGCATAGATTTCAAGTATTACTATAAGTCGTGAATTTTATACTGCTATATTTTCAAAACAAAATTGTTAATAATCTTGAAATTTGTTTTTATAATATCCGCATGTTACTTTTTAACACTATAATAATTCTTCATTGAAATCTTATTTTTAGTTTGAAAGATATTAAAAGTAGAAATTAAAAATAGCGTGCTAATCTCAAGGAACACATGAAAAAAAAATGTCAACTTTAGTTACAAATATTTCAGCTCTTCAATCGATCGATCTTCTTTTAATCATATAAAGTAGTGTGAGTTGGATAATATTTCAACATATAGATTCATTTTTAATTTCTTCCAGAATTTATTTATTATTTCGAGGCAACACGTTCTTAACGCACCGACTGTTACTTGCCACTGTCGACTTGTTTCAAAACCAAGTATGTTCTAAAAAAAACTTCACACTCTTTCAGGCAACATCCAGAAAATACAGAAGGAACGACATGAGAAGCAGGAGAAAGAGGAGGAAGAGAAGAAAGAGAAACAGAGGCAGGAAGCCGAGGAGATGATACGCAGGATGCACGAGGATACAGATTCCCTCGAAGGTCGCCTGGCAGCTGTGACGGAGCAACAGAAAGACTCGAAGACGCCGGCAACGGCCGATGAGTCGACTGTGCAAGTACCTGATGTGGTCAGTGAAACTGTCGAGGTTGATGCGGACACGTCGGCCTCGGTGATCATGACGCCGAGCACGGACAAGGCCGCGAAGACCAGCACTTCCACATCGTCGTCCGAAGATGTCGACGAAGAGATGTTGGAAGGTGAGGAAGGCATCACAAAGATCGGCAAGGACGGTGAGTCATGAGATATATGTATAATCAGACCGTAATAAAAGCCTGCGATAATTCGGAACGAGATGTCTGTTCGCAGTTACCGTGTAATTGCATCGCACACAGCGAAGAAACTTAAACGGTCTCTCTCTCTCTCTCTCCCTCTCTCTCTCTCTCTCTCTCTCTCTTACACGAAATGTCTTTATTCCATTCAACTTCGTCCTGACGATCAGTTGTATTTCTCTCCCACGACCAAATGCCGTTCTCTATTCCTTAGGTAAGAAACACACGATCGTGACGAGATCGAAGACTGGTTCGCTACAGCCGCGCACCTTCAACATGGACGACCTGAAACGACGCAGCACGGCGCCGTTGTCGAAGGAGGAGCTTGAGAAGCTGGACAAGAGCGCGAAGGACAACACCGCCGAGGCCGACGGTAGCACGCGGCTGACCCGGCAGAAGGCCCACCAGATCGCCTCCGGCACACATCTGTTCAAGCTGGGCATGGACAACAACTTCAAGACCTACGTGAACCAGTACAGCACGAATCCGATCGCCCTGAACAAGATGCAGCGGAACGAGGAGCGCGACAAGAAGCGTCACCTGTCGCACAAGTTCTCCCTCACGCAAGCGTCCGAATTCAAGTGGGTGGGAAGTTTGACCGGCACACGCGCCTTGTTGGTCAGCACCCTGCGTCAGACAATACTGCAGCTCGAAAGCAACATCCAGGCGCCGTTCATGCACTCGAACTGGCCGCTGCTGCGGAAACCGTGGACTTCGGCAGTCGGCGCCTGCGTGAATCCCCGCGACTTCGCGCGCGCTCTCATCGTGCTGCAGGCGTGTATCAAGTCCGTAGTGTTCGCCAGCGTCTGGCACGACCAACTTGGCCACGTGAAGCTGCAACGCGTGACCGCCACCGAGCGTGAGGAGAAGAAGCGACAGGACAAGAAGGAGAAGAAGGAGAAAGAGGACGAGGAGGAGCGCAACCGGTTGTTCAACTTCGTCAAATACACCCTCGGCCTCAAGCATCAGGTGTGGAAGCAGAAGGGCGAAGAGTACCGGGTGCACGGTCAAGGCGGCTGGCTCTGGGTGTCGGCCAGTCGTCGTTACCGCTACTCCGAGATGTCGAAGCACGGCCTGCGCGCCGGCCCGCAGAAGATCATGGTGCAGATACGCGATCAGACCGGCGTCAAGATGCTCGCGCTCGATCCGTCCACCTACGAGTTCCTCATGCGGGATTATTGCCCTTCCAACACGGAGAACAGCGTCGTGAAGCAGGAAATCAAGGACGAGAAAAAGGAGAACGGCGACGCGGGTAACGCGATCAAGCAAGAGTTCAAGGTCGACGGTATGAAAAAGGAGCCTACTGTGACCGACGACGATGCAGCGAGTTCTTCTCCAGCTGCCTCCTCCTCCTCCTCCTCGGTGCCGTCGGTGAAAACGGAACCCCAGTCGATCAAGCAAGAGACGAAGACGAATCTGCCGCGTATGTACCTCTCGATTTTCTGATATGCTCCTCTAAAGCTTCTCTTCTAAGGCTGAGTGTGCGCTGAATGAGCGAGAAGCAAGTTTCTGTTGTTTTCAATTTCAAGTATGGGGGTCACACTCACTTTTCTCACTCTTCTTCGTTTATTTAGAAATATTTTACTTTTTCTCACTTTTAAGGGAAGGAATTTCACTCTTCTCGCTTTTCTCTTGAACTTTTTCACGAAAAAGTCGATTGCAAGGAATCGTGTGTGTGTGTATTCGATAACTTGGCTTCTTTAAAGATGAAACAAAAGATTCAGAGAAGATAGAATGTAATAATATAGTGACAACGTAATGTTCATAAAGTGAAAAACTGATTTTACTTTCGAGTCGATCGATTTTCTTATAAGGCGGTTTATCAAAGAAAGTTCGTGCGTGTTTAGATGCGAACCTACGTGTTCATATTAAATACTCGCTATTCATTCATTAGTCGTTCGCTCATCCTTCAGTTTTAGCCGGTGTGAAAATCGAGAAAGTTTACACTCCGATCACCGAGTTCGACGAGCTCGACATCACCAAGGCGCTAACCACCACGGGAAGGCTGTATTACCCGAAAATTGCCAAGAAGACGAGGATCGACGATTTCTTGGCGCGTAGAACGCATTTGAAGACCTTAGAGGAGAGGAAATTGCTACAGTCTGTGAGTACACTTTGTATTTTCACGATGTGGATATCATTCGTACGTATTGCTCAAGCATCTTCTCAGTGTGAATAAAACTTGAGAAATCAAAGTGAATAATTCACTCTTGACGTAATATTATGCAAGGCCGGACCTACAATAGGTATAGTAAACCTTAAGTTGCAAGAAATTAACTAATCAGTTATTTTCCTCACGTTCGATTGTGATTGTGTTCAATTTCTTACGGCTTAAAGTTTGCTATGCCTATTTTAAGTTACGCTTATGTATACAAACGTTGTGATATACAATGTGACGTCGAAAATGAATTTCGAACTATGATTTCTCAAATTTCGCTCGTGCCAAAAATTTCTTACGTTCGACTCTCACAGGCTTTCCCTCCTTCGACATTATGATATTTCACTTTTTTTTTTAATTGGTATTTTCCTCCCCTTTTCACCAATGAAATTTTAATCAGAGAAGAAACCAGGAGAATTTTTCATAATTTATATTTATACATTGGAGCCATTAAATGCTTCATATACGAAGTTCTCCTTCATTCGAAACTATAGAAAATATTCACTTCTGTTTCAAACTTATAAATAGGCCCCTTAATATTGCCACTGAAAATCCGGAATTCTACGGACCAACTATCTCTATTAAAGTACCTTTCTTACCGGTTGCGTAAAAATCTCCTTTCACACAGGAAAAATCCAAGGAACTCGCGAGTCAAGCGTCGAGTCAGAAGGCGAGCGCCGACGGCGACACCGAGGGTGGCGACGTGGAGAATCACGCGGAGAACGCGGTCGGCGGCGGAGAAGGCACCCTGCAGGGTCTGTTGAGCGACAAGTCGTCGGCGAACAAGACCGTCGTCTCCTCGTCGACGAAGGAGATATTGCCGACGATCAACAAGCACATTCAGCAACTGCGCGCTCGGTACGCGGAGCTGTTGAAGGTCTGCAAGGACATGAGCTGTTATTCGCGCTACTGCAACATGACGCCGTCGGCGAAGAACAACGTCGCGGTGACGAAGGGCTCCGCATGCAGCTGTTACTCACCGCTGTGTATGGAGAAGGCGCGACTGAAGAGCGACATAATCGTGTTACTGCGCAAGGCGAACGCTTTGAACAACAATCAGTCCCTCGCTGTCAACACGTCGTCCTCGTCGCCGCAGAGCGTCGTGAAGACTGAGGCCGTCGAGGAGCCGAAAGACACGGTCAAGCGCGACCTGGAATCTGCGCTGGTGACTCAGTACGAGAAGAAGTTGAAGCGCTCCGTTAGTCCGCACACGAAGCTCGTCAGTCCGCTCAAGGTGAGCCCAAGCGCGGAGGACACGATGGTCGACGTGATGACCACGACGACGACCACGACCAGCAACATCTCGGTCGTTACGACGACGACGACGACGACGACGACAACGACATCGATGAAGAGCGCGAATGGCGTGGTGCAGCAGGAGCGTTCGACGACTCGCAATTCCGTCACGGTCTCCTCCACGGAGACCAACATGATCAGCGACACGACGAGCAACGGCTTGAAGACGAAGGTGATAGTGAACCGCCGGGGTAGGACCGTGCAACGGTGCGCGTACCGCAAAGAGTTGAACGCGGACGGCAGCGAGAAGATCTACACGGCTACGTCGACGCAAGGCAGGATCTACCTGAAGAAGATGGCGATGACCGAGCGGAAGAAGAAGCGCACGCCGGTCAAGTATCCTCTCTGCTCCACATTCTGCACGAAGAACAAGCATCGCAGCATACTGGTGTTGCCGCAGCACGAGCTGAGGAAGCTGTCGCGGATGGGCGGCCGTATGCCGGTGCAAGGCTTCCACCATCAGGCCAAGGCGAACCTGTCGGTCTGGCCGTACCCTTGTCCGAGGCCGCTCTTCAAGACTTGCTGGCTGTACCGCACGGTCGGCCTCAAGTCCTTGGCCGCCGCCGCGATCCAATTGCGCATACTTTGGTCGTGTCTGCGGTGGGACGACATGGCCGCCAAGCCACTCTCGTCTGACGGCAAGAGCCAAATCACCACCGACACGGAGCTCGTCACCCTCGAGATACTCGAGCATCGCCATGTCGGACAGTTCCTGGATCGCACCCAATACATGCGCCGTAAAGTTGTAATACCGCTGGAACTGCCGAAGCAGGTTCGAGGTAATTTGTCTGATTATATTAATATGATTAATTACGAGATGATGCCATTTTCATTCCGAGGTAATCTAATCAATTCCAGATATAATTGAAGATATATATGAGTATATTTTTATATATGAGAAATATATATATATATATATACTTACGTTATATATCTTTACTGTGATATATATAAAAATATAAAATTAAAAATATAATTATACGAAATACTACTACATGAAAGAAATTCATATCACACATGAAAACTTCGCAGAAGTGACGTCCATACGAAGCGGTCTGAGGAAACGAAAGCGTCCGGAATCGCCGCAGAGCACCGAGCCGCAAGTCACCGTGGAGTGGGTCGACGAGGACAAACTGGAGCTGTGGGAGATCAAGCAGTACGGCGACAGGTATATACGTCGTAGGACGGATTTTTGACGATGCGTTTGAACGTTTCATGATTTTCGAAACCGCATGCTGTTTTTGCGTCTCTAACTTTCGTGTGAAATCGTTCTCTCTCAAACATCTCCTCCTTCATCTCTACTCGCGAATTCTACACCGTCGGTCGACCTTCTCATCGAAGTTCGGTTCGCGATTTCGGATTAACGAGTGCCGAAGTGTCAAATTGTCCGTTAGTTCTCAAAAGTAAAAGAACTATTCGGTAATAATTATTTCGTGTTATTTTCTTTTTTTTTTGTTCTTATTATTTTGGTTTTCTCGGTGGTAAAATTTTCTCTCCGATCCTGTTTAATATAACTTAACGTGCAACGGTAATATATTAACTCACGATGCAACATAACATCTCTCATACCAGTATTTTGCAGATTTTATAACGAATTCGGACGAATTGAAAAACAAAACATAAGTCGAAAGTATAGGTCTCGCTTCTACCTTCCTCGAGTTTTCCATTCAAAGTACCGTTCCGTTCCGTGCGGCACGTGTCTCTGCTCACGCTTCCCAGGTTCACGCGAAGACAACGACGACGGTGTCCTCGCGCGAAACTATTGTCTTCAAGGACTTAACATTTCTGCTTGCTCCGTCTTGTTTGTTCCCTCTTTTTTCCTCCCTTCCCTCCCCTCCCCCCCTCTTTCTCCTTTATCTCTTTCTCTTTCACCAGCCGAACTAACCCTCCGCTTTGGTGTGTGTCCTGTCTCCAGGTTAGAGAAGGCTAATGCCCAGATTATTACTAGGAGTCGTTCGGGAGTGCCTCAGCCGGTAATCGTGAGCGGTAGCAGAACGTCTTCGACCACCTCGAGCACGACCGGTCTGGGCGATCAGCTTGTGAGCGGGAAAGCGACGCCGGAGGAGATCAAGGAGAAGATGGAGCAGCAGCTGCGCATGCAGCGGGCGGCTCATCAGCAGAAACGTGCCCTGGAAACCCTCAAGAGCCCCGCAAATTCAACCTCGCCGTCCGCTCAACTGGTGAAAGTTACGGCGAATTCCTCTCACGGTAAGCTCGAATGATCGTTGTCGCGACAAGTGAGAAACAGCGAGGAAGAAATGTAAGCGTTAACGTTGTATTTTATCTCTCAAACACCGAGTAAGATGAATTGTTTTAATATTCTCACTTTTTCTCTTCGCGTGTTTCAGACGGCACAGTTAAGTTGGTCTCGAAAGTCGCGATACCCGCGAGTCCAAACAGCGGGGCAAAGTCGCAGTTAACTTCTCTTCTCACCACCCCCACGCAGACCAAAATCCTCGGGACGCGGCGGATTTACATGACAAAGTGTAAGTGTCGTGCCGTTCATGCCCTTGTCCTCGAACGTGATGCGTAATTTTCAAGCTATCCATCACCTAGGAAACCGGGGATTCTCGGAGAATTTGTCTATGCCTGGAAAAATGAAGGAATTTCACTGAAAATCGGGGAATTCAACATTTTTGTCACAAGCCATATATTGTCGCATTATTCATTTGGACAAATATTTTGTGATTGAATTTTATTTAATAATATTTTCTTAACTAAGAATCATTAAAAAAATCAGAGTTTTTCGACTTAATTAATTTTAATTAATAAAGTATAGCAAGTTTTAGAGTCCTTAACATTTACTCAATGAAAGTGATTCTTAATTTTATTTTATGATTTATGAATGAAACGTTTATGAATGAAAACTATTAAGGACTTTGCACAATAAATATATTTGCGAAATATATTTGAAAATACTTGCATTTTATCTGGAATTTTTTTTTTCAATTTGAATATAAACACTTTGATTTTATACAATCTTCCTTCTTGATTTCAGCGGCTGATGGAACGACCAAAGTGGTGTCTGGCCCCACCAGCATCTTGCCGAAAACATCGCAGGGTCAGGCGTCGAATCAGCTGCAGTCTCTGATCAGAGTGGCACCAACGGGTAAGTTCACTCGAAACGTTTTCTCCGAAAGCCTCCCATCTGTTAGATTTCAATGACATGTCGATATTGCGAAATATCGTATTTAAGGTAATTGATCCGTGACAATACTGTTAGAGAGAGGTAATGATTAACACAACATGAAGAAGCTCGACAAATCTGTGCCAAATATTTATAAATATGATTTATGATGTACGGACTAAGCACATTGTAGTTGAGAGAATGTCAATCAAATTTACATAATGTTTAAAAAATCATGAAGAAATAATCGCTTTTCGTGCTTTGACGCATAAACTTTTGGCTAGGACTGCCTGTGTTAGGCATATGTTTGTGAATATATCGTACGCACCGATAAATACACGCTATTAGAGAAATAATCGTGACGTCGGGTCCTTCTATATTTTTTGCATTTTCTTATATCGATTAACAGNTAAAAAAAAAAAAAAAAAAAAAATGTCTAACCAAGAGGCAAAGGCAAATATAGCGCGTATAATATCGTATCGCCAAATCTTTACAGGTTAACTGTCATATACTTCAACTTCGTAATCGGAAATTGTGTGTACTTAACATATCAATTTCTGGACAACTAGATGGTCAGTGATCTTGTAATTTGTTATAACATTCCTACAAGTCTCTTTTATCGTCTTCTCGTTTTTCATTAAAGCCATAAAAGTAGTTTGGTTGCTAGAAACGTGATATTGCGGCAGACGTTTTCTCACCTGTGTAAATAGCGCTGCCAACTTTGACTTAGGATCTATCATAACCTTCTTCCCGTTTGCTTTACTTACCCGAGAAGTAATGAGAATGTCACACTTCCAGGTAACTCGCCGGTAGTGCAGCAGAGAGTGCAGATTCTGAGGGGGCCGGACGGCAAGTTACAGGTGCGCGGCTTGCTGCCTAGCCAGCAATTGGTTCAGATGCCAGATGGAAAGCTGCATGTGTTGAACGTAAACCCTCATGGTGGCACTCATCTCACGCAGTGCATCACGACGAATTCGACGACGCCTACGACCACCTTACAGGTAATACATTTAAGTGCTTTTCACAAATGAATGATGAAAATCGACGTATCTTGACTGTATGAGATTGATGATGGTTTGAAGTTTCATGTTTCTGTTTCCTCATGTGACACAAACTTACATGCTAAAACAACACAAACAGAAATGCATATACATCCATAGATAGTGATTCGTTTCCAATTAGATCTAGTGGAGCAACTCCGAAAGATACTCATCCTGTTCCATCTGAAAAAAATCATCACTTAAAACTGTATTAGATTATTATTGAAGATCAAGGATTCTAAATTAGAAATCGAGATCTCGTTCTTGACTCAGTTGATCGGATTCAGATTTTCAATAATCTGACAAGGTATTTACGTAAATATTCTTCTAATTAGAAGAACAGGATAGAGACATCCTTGGACACGCCTCGCTAGACCTAATGGCAATCATTCATGAGTGTAAACATATATAAACGAAATATTACAAAGTAGATAAACAAGTTGATACGAGTCAATATAACTGATACGAGTAATATTTCTCAGGCAAAGACCGTGGCTAGCACGCCCAAGACGGTATCTTCAGAAAACACCCCGACCAAGACCAGTCCGGTTAAAGCTACAACGAACTCGACGCAACAAGCGCAAACGCCACAGCAGGTGCAAGTTGTGCAGGCCGTTCAGCGCGTTAAAGGCGCGGCCGTGGCATTGGCACCTGGCACGCCGACTAACCAAGCAACGAAGAATGCCATAGTGGTCGCCAATCCCGGACAAACCGCACAGGTAATAAGTATTTCTGATTAAAAAAAAAATTGCAAAAGGAAATTATGTTGATTTTTACATATATGTATATATATGCACGCACATACACACGCGCGCCTATATCTGCATATTCTATTGTCAATTATGTGTTACAGATGATATCCACCGGCGGACAAGTGATAAGCGGCAATCAGATAGTCGTGACGAATGCGAACTTGGTGCAACAATTGGCGACTGGTAAGGCCCAGTTGACAACGATTGGCGGCCATCAGGTTGTGATACGCGGCACACCCACGGGAAATCAGATCGTTCATCTTAACTCGGCGAACAGCGGTATCATTGTGAAAGGAGCCGTTACACCCACTAAACAACAGCAAGGTCAGTTGGTTGAATTATTGAGTTAAACTCGGTACTCAATACTCGAACAATTGATATTCTTAATCTTTAATGTGACGTTAAATAGTACGGTAGAATTTTTGCAGTGAATTAATGCAAAAGTTATACTTCAGAACTATAAGCATTATCAGATATGTATGTGTACACACACTTATAAATATATGTTTCACATGTTAATACAATTAAATATTATATAAATATATAATTGTATATATTTTCGTACAGTATACTTTTATATAGCTGCTTATATCTGCATATATTACATATATTACATATATTTACAAAACATGTAACTGATAACATAACGGTGATAGCGAATGGTGGTAACGGGAGAACTATATTTTTAGTTTTGCAAACTACGCAAACTTCAACGGCGGCTCAATCAACCGCAAGCACGAACGCGAGCGCGACGACGACCACCGCGACTTCCGCCGCTTCATTGACGACGACAACAAGCCAGAATTCTGCTTCAAACACAGCTCCACCTCAGGGGAGCGTAGAGGCATCCTTGCTAGCTGGTCAGCCGCCCGGCACGGTGATCAAATGCGTGACAGCGCAAATTCAGATGACTGAGGGTCCGCGAATTGTGCTGCAAGGTCTACAGGGTGCCGAGTTTACGTCGCAACAGTTGGCTATGGTTCAGCAGCAAGTGAAACAGCAACTTCTTAAAGGTTAGTGATGGAACTTAATGAAAATATCAGTTGGAGATACTTAACAAAATGCGAAATCAAGTACAAAATTTGTTTCTTTTTAACTATTTTCGCGCTTCAAAATATACAAATGCACATTGTTGGAACAAAATGTAATTTATAACTATATATATATATATATACAATGACTATATAAATAATAACAATCGAAAGCATTGTGTAGCTTAAAAGGTAGTTCGATGCTTTGGCGTTTCTCTATGTATGTTTGTATGGATTTCAGCACATGCGACAACCGGCAAGCAAGGCGTCTTGGGCCCTACAAAAATTTATTTAGCCGTTCAGCCAGTTCAGTCATCCAACAATCAACAACAGCAACAAGCTCAGACTTCCCAAGCTTCGTCGACGGCAACTGTTGCCACGACGTCAAGTCCAAAACAACAGCAGCAACAGTCTGTAATTTGTTCACCACCTGTCACTGGTACTTATTCTCTAATTCTTTATATCTTAAATTTTCCAAAAATGACGAAATTATTTTATACACATTTATATTCAGATATACAGAGCTTCCTATACATGTGTACACACACACACACACACACACACACACACACACACACACACACACACACACACACACACACACAGAGTATACATGTATATACATATACATATATTTATTACATATATTTATAACATATAGTCATTTTATTATATTTCTCCATACTTTTTCGTATATAAAATAAGTAGTTAATTATATGTAAATGTCCTCGCGAACGTATGCGATAAATTTAATTATAGAGCAATTACCGATATTTGCGTGCAATTTTATATAATTATATATATACACAAAATTATATGTGTAAAATGTTTATAAACACATATTTCTTTCCTTGTTTAGAATCACAAGGATCCACGGAAACCATTCCAGAACTTTCCCAGGTAGTAGCGACAAAGTCGGCAGACAAACCTAAAGTAGTCGTGCAACAAGTAGGACGTGTAACGAACGCGACTGAGGATGAGACGCAAAAAGCGAGCATAGCCAATGGTCAACAACCATCGTCGCAAAAGGACGGAAACGACTCGTCGACGAATAAATTCATACTTACGCCGGACTACATTCAGCAGAGTGAGTATAAACGAAATAATACAGTGAAAATATGAAAAACACAGCGCAAAGGATATTTTTAACGCTCAATCATTGATATATATTGTTACTTCAGAGAACTACCTGTATTTTTTAAGATACGTTGTGCGCGGAAAAGATTCTCATTAAGAGTGTCCTCGACGCGATAAGATTTTTCTCTTTGTCCCTGCATCGTGAGACTTTTCTCGCAAAAAGAAACATCCTCCCCCCCTCGAGGAGCAACGCTTTCATTCATACGTTTTCTTTGAATTTCAGCGATTAAAAACGCGTTGAAACAAGAGAACCTCAATCCCGAGATAGAGGAGAAGCTGTTACAGCTGCAACGGTATCAGGAGAAGCAGATGAAAGGTAGCGGCGTGGAGAATTCGGTGGCTGGTAATCAGACTCACAACTCGCCGGCCGCGACGACGCCGCGCCCGCCGTCGCGCAAACGGCCGGCGCCCTCGAACATTCCAGCGGCGGCGACGACGGCGACGACGACGCCTACGAGCGCGCAATCGTCCGGCGACGACAAAGACGACAAAGACTGGGTGGAGACACCACCCAGGAAAAGACCGGCGCCGAAGCAAGAAAATCGCGAGACACCAAAGTAAGAATCACACGTATGTAGCGCACGCACACACACATACACACATTCGTACGCATTATATGTATTAACATTCCACTCCCGTTTGTTCTCACTATTTTATTTATATTATCGTTTTCTTGCTGTTCTCACTTCTACCTGCTCGCTTATAAGATGTGGAAAGCAGCGCAGCTTCTCTTCTAGCAATTTTTATTCCCATTTGATAATTTATAGAATTTTTATAACTAGGTATTTTTTCGTAAATTTGTAGATATCCCCCGCTTCTATCCGTGTATATTTAGGGACTTGAAACTTTTTATACTTTTGTAAATTCTTGTAGGACGTTTTATTCGATAAAAATTTGTATAGGAATTGCTGGTATGTCACATATGACAACACACGTTAATGCAGACATGTAACGTGTACAAATAATTTCTATATTTAATGTATTTGATATATGTTCTTAGATACATTCTTAGATATTTCATCTTGACATAATTTTTAATATTTAGAGTATTTTTAATATTTAGAATATTTTTAATATTTAATATTTCGTGAGAACGTGTAAAAATTCGTTTTTCACGTATCAAGCATTATCGATCTCAAGTGTTAGATATAAATGTCAAATAATGCATGAAAGAAATTGGAATTGTTTGAATTTTTTAATAAAATGGTATGTCATAAGTAAGATCGATAATTATAATGATTATTAATCAATGTTCCAACCAGTTCTCTCGAATCTATATATACCGCCTTAACAATTAAGCTTGCAAAAATTTCTCTCCTAATCACTTGGATCTCCAGTTAAACCGCGTATTCGATGTCCGCTCGGACGCGTAGACAAATTAAATGCGTAGAAAAAGAAACATCCTGAATTATAAAATTAGATAGGTAATTAAGAATTCTCATGAAGGAAACGTTTAAGAAGAAGGTAATAAAACCACAAAATTTCGCTCCTAATCACTTGGATCCTCAGTTAAACCGCATATTCGATGTCCGCTCGGACGCGTAGACAAATTAAATGCGTAGAAAAAGAAACATCCTGAATTATAAAATTAAATAGATAATTAAGAATTCTTATGAAGGAAACGTTTAAGAAGAAGGTAATAAAATCACAAAAACCTGCATGAAAGATACACTGTATCGTTATGTTTCCGTTCTGTTATGTTCCGTTTAAGTCTTTAATATCGAGCTGTCTTGAAAATATACGGGGAAAACATATAAGAAGGAAATAATAAAATGAGAAAACTTGCATGAAAGATACGCCGTATCATCGTGTTTTTATATTGGTTAAGTGTACATCAAGTTTTTCTTGAAAATATAGCAGACCAGCAATAAAGTTTATCTCGTGTTTATTCCCGTCTTATTAATACTTAGATTAGCTCTAGATAGATTGGCTCTTTCGGGTTGGAAACCTGATTATCGAATGTGCACAAAAGGTTCGAAAGGGCACGAAAGGTGAAGTTGTCCGACTAGAGTGGGAGTCCGAAGAAAAGGACTAAATTTACTAAAGGACAATAACAAGATCCGGATCGGACGGTACTCGAAGTGCAATTTTTATTAATTTATTTCAGGAGAAATAATAAAGGAATTCGTAGCATTGTGCCCGTCAAATTATCGTTCCGCTTCTATTAATCCGCACAGACAATCTTATAAGCACTGAACGAACACTGAATATGCTTTCAAGTTGAAATGACGCTCACACGTGACGTTCATGTAAGAAAAACGGAACGCGTGGATTTTGGATGGCCATGTTTAACGGGATGCGGCCACCGAACGTTCGACAATTTTTCGGACGACCGATCGTATTTCGGGAAGAAGTAACTTTTCCGAATAATTAAAAGTTGAGAGAATATAAAGAGTTTTGTGATGAAAAAAAGAAAAAAAATCATCTGGTGAAAATATTTCAGCTAATTATCGAGAAAGTCCAATGTTTACACGAATAGGTGCTTTCCTATACCATCATTCTCGACAGATGTTCGTCTAAAAACGGTCCATCAAGGATCTAATGCTTTTTTAATGGAAATCCATCAATTATTTGCGAATGAAATGTTTATGATTCTGCCATTGATGCGGATAAAGAAGAAGAGAAACGCGTGCGCGCAATATAATTATCGTGTTACGAAAAAAAAAAATATATATATATATATATAAGAGAAATATAATCTAAAAGTACGTATTTCGCGAGTGAAAAATAAACAGAGCCAGTGCGAGATTGCGTGACACACAATATGTGTAAGAATGAGTTCAAAGAGCGAACATAGAAAAAAATGAGTTTATCAATAATTTCTTCAATAAACTTAACGGGTGAGTTTCCTCCCTCTTTTTACTTTTGTTTTCTTTTTTTTTTACTTACCCGGACTAGAAACTTAATGTTCTAATCCGTCAAGTATTGATATCTTATCCATACTATGTCAGCTTTTGAGAAATTTTTCAAAAACAATAAAAAAAGATTTATCATATAACTGTCATCTGTACATTGATAAATACATCACAATGTGGTGAAAATCCTTTTTATAAGAACTTACTCACTTTTACTAGTGTACGTTATCCAAATACTATCAATTAAGGGTGATGTGATGTAATTAAAACTGCGTCAAAATTATTTTCAGGGTGCCGAAGCTGTCAGAGGCATTGGACAACGAGACGTCGCCCAAGAACCGATCTGCGAAACAGAAGGACAGCCAAGAGCAGCGAAGAAAACAGCAGGTGCATTCGCGAATGCAGGTTTTGTTGTTCCGTCACAAAGAGCTTCTCAAAAAGGACATCCTCAAAAAAAGAGCCTTGCTCGAGAAAGAGCTCCAAATCGACATACAGGTAAACGCGATTGAGAATGAAGCTCGTCGTTAAAAATGTATACAACTGTATGAAAATAATCAGCTTCTCATGGATTCGTGAAATTGTTACCTTTTTGTTTATCATCGGAGGCAACTTGATTGATACAAATTAAAGAGAAGAAGAAAATAACAGCTGCAATTATATAATTTTGAAAATAACACAATTTCCGTCCTTGTAAGGCACAGTTTTGCATAACGTCGGTGGTTTGGCTGCCGAGAGGAGACACGAGCGTGTGAACATTCTTAACTCTGCCAAGCATCGAACTCGGGATCTTTATAGCACGGCGGACTAGCGCGCAGTTTGCTATGCCCACGCTCAGGACGGGACATAATATCGCTCTAATAATCGTTGCAGAAGGACCTGTCCGCGGAGCTCGCCACCAGGACGAAGGCAGAGAGGCACAAGCAGGATGAGGTGAAGGTCGGTAGCGCGAAACGCAAGGCGAACGCTCAAGTGGCGCAACAAGTGAGCCCGTCGTCCAATCGGAGTAGCGGTGGCAGCAGCAGGCCGAAGAAGCATAAGGCGCAAGGTAACAGCGCGACGCCGCCCGGAGGTTCCTCGGCCGCCGCGACCCGCATCAAGAAGGAGAAGCTGTATTGCTTGTGCAGAACCCCCTACGACGAGACCAAGTAAGACCGAGCGAGATTTTATAGCCGAATCAGTTGAACTGACGGAAAGTTGAGAAAGGACGAAAGGTTCGGCTTTCTCTCTCTCTCTCTCTCTCTCTCTCTCTCTCTCTCTCTCTCTGAGAAGTTCTCGCTGATCGCGAGAAGATTTTATATCGCAGTGTTAACTAGAATCGACGATTCTCGTTAGGATTCCTCGCCACAAATAGCGTCTTGTCCGATGACGTCAGAAGCGAGAAAACGTACGTCCAAAATTCCTGCGAAAAATGTCTCGAGATAAATAGATACATGTCCGTGATGTGACGCTTGTGATGGGTCGAGCGCACTTGTAAAATGTCCCGAGAACTTTTATTCCAGCAGTCGATAAATAACTATAGAATTAACATGAATTAACGCTATGTAAGTAACCTTATTTTTGGTGTAATTTTTCTTCTTAACCTATTTTATTTCTCTCATTTTGTGACGTTAATATATTATTTCATAGACGTCATTTGATTTCAATGTGTTTCGCGAAAAATTTCGGGCAATACGTTTCTCCGCTTCTGACATCCCAGGAAAGAAAGATTATATATAATCATAAAATTATATATGATTACATGTGGACATATATAGACATGGACATACATATAAATTCATATATAATCATTTTTTCCCGGCATCGTCGATCAAGTTGGCTGCGTCGAGGAGACAGGATTTTTAGTTTTCGAGAATGAGTATTGTAATATGCTATAATCGAGATCCTTTTTTTTTTGTTTCTCAAGATTTTACGTGGGCTGTGATCTGTGTAATAATTGGTTCCACGGTGACTGTGTGGGCATCACAGAGGAAATGAGCAAGTCTTTGTCAGAATTCGTGTGCACCGAATGCAGACACGCGAGGGACACGCAAGAACTGTATTGCCTGTGTAAACAGCCCTACGACGAATCTCAGTAAATTGATTATATCATTAATTATACAACGCACATGCTGCAGTGGATGGTACAACCGAGAAAAAGGAGCGCTTCGAGAACGTATATTCCAAATTATGCAAAAAGAAATATGAAGACAGTGGAATAAAAAATGCTTTTCTTCTTTCATGAGGATTCTCAAATTTTATCCCGCATTTTCTGTTTATTTTTGCGTAGACGTGATCGTCTTCTCGATTGTATCACTTATTGCAAAACAGTATAGTTAATAATATACAAGGCGTAATTGGTGCAGTTATTGTGATTTACGTAATTAATTAAATTTAACGATCTGACGAATTGAAATAACATGTCGTTTTTCTCCTTGCAGATTTTACATATGCTGTGACAAATGTCAAGACTGGTTTCATGGCCGGTGCGTCGGCATTCTTCAGTCAGAGGCAGACAATATCGACGAATATGTGTGTCCAAATTGCCAACGGAATTCCTCTGTTAATTTCGCTAACATGAAGAATCTAAATGCGAAGGACCTTGACCTTTTGAAAAAATTAATCAAACAGATACAGGTATGCTGCCGATTCCTTCACTGAAACGTCGCATGCTTAACTTAAAGAATCTGACTCCAAGCCTGTTTAGCCCAACGTTTAGTTATGTGATACTTAGTGTGCACAATTTGTCTGTTTCAGGCTCATAAAAGTGCATGGCCATTTATGGAACCTGTGGATCCCAATGAAGCACCCGATTACTACAAAGTGATAAAGGAACCAATGGGTAAGTATCATATCACTTTGATTGATATCACTTTGTGTGTATGTGTGTGCGACATCAATTTTATGTGTACCAATTTAATTAATCTTATATCTCCGATGTCTTGAATCTTAATCGATTTTTCAGCTCGAAAGAAAAGACGCGAAGTAAAGACACGTTTTATTTTCCTCAACGCTTTTCCTATATCAGAAACCTGTGTAGTAATTGAACGGAATTTTGTTTTTGTGTGATATATTTATTTTTATTTATTCAATTTATATTTATTCAATCGCATATTGTAACACGCTTTTGGGAATCCGTTAGGGCTGCGATTAATTATTTTGTCGTTTCGCAGACTTGCAAACCATTGAGTTGAGGATAAATGACCGTTCATACAAGAAGTTGAGCGAATTCATCGGTGATATGACAAAGATATTCGACAATTGCCGCTACTACAATCCGAAGGAGTCGCCGTTCTTCAAGTGTGCTGAATCCCTCGAGACTTACTTCGTACATAAAATTAAGAGTCTTAGGGAGAAGTTCTCCGAGGGAAAGTAGGCCGCAACGCAAATGGGACATTGTGTGAAAAAAAAAAAGAATGAAAGAAACTGTAAAACTTCGAATCGAAGTGATGAAAATGAAATGTGCACGAGAGAGGAGGAATATTGATACATACTGATTTAGTGCAGTGCCCTTCGGTGCGGAGAACGCGGACGAAAAGAAGAGGAAGACGGACGCGTCGGTTTGTGCCAGTACACGTAGACAAATCGAGAAAAAGAAAAGGGGGAGGAAAAAGAAACTGAGACTCTTGGGATTAGACTTAAGTGTGTATTAAAAATAAGAATGCGCGTGCGCACCGGTCTCCGCTATTTATTATAGTTGTGTGAACATTCTCGCCTAACCCACACCCCACGTCCCCCCCCCCCNACCCCCCCCCCCCGCCCCCCCCCCCCCTTTTGCCCCCTCTCCCCAGCGCAACGCAAATTTCGTTTTGTGCCGTATAAAATATAGTAAACCCTTGAAACTCGCGGTTGGCGAATTCGTTAGAATAATTTGCAAATAACGAATCCGTCGGTACCGTGTCGCCGTTGGTTCTGTCTGCGAAAGATCCTTCTTTGGCCTGTCGCTAAACGGAGGACAGAAGGAAGAGACACAATGGCACGATTGAGATTTCTTGGAATAATAATTACAAAAATTTGTAATTGTTATTCGAGATTGATAATAATTGTTCTCAGTTTAGAAGTATGAATCCCTTTCATTTGTTACGCAGTGAACTGTTTTTAATATGTAAAATGAAAGAAAGGTAATATCTTGCGAAGCGGGTGATAAGAAAGGAAGAAAAGGAGAGAGGAACCAACGGTCGGGTGTGTCACTCCGAGAACTCGCTCGAGGTGATCCGAAGGAAGCAAGAAAGAAAAAAAGAAACGCTATACTTTTCGTCCTAGTTTATCCCGAGACGCGAAGAGGAAAGAAAAACAGTTCTATGTCACCGCATAGCTGTAAGACTATTTTTTAGAACACACATAATAAATAATGAATTGTACAAATTCGTTTATCTCGTGCTCACGCAACACGTACATACATTTACACTGACACTCACAAGTAACGATGATTTTTCTCTATTTACTTACGTTATTTTATTAATCGCAAATAGATTTTCTATGAAATTGTTTATAATCGATTTAGATAAACACATACAAGCGCGCGCACCACACATACACACACACACACACACACGTATACATTTAGATTGTAAGGAAGAAAGAGAGAGAAAGGGAGGGAGAAAGAGAGAGAGAGAGAGAGGTCTGCTTTGTATATATAATCACAGGCAGGTGAAAAAATAAGGAACTACGTGATTACCAAGAAAGAAGCAGTTGTAGAATTCTTTGATTTGCAAGCAAAGCAAAAATAAAAGCGATGGAAAGAAAGCAACAGAGTTTGTCTCGATGAGAGAAACGAAGATTGTTGTCTATATTTTAGCTGTATTAATAATAAATAAGATAGAATGTCGATATGATTATCTTTTTAAATTTTTTTTATTTTTCTGCAGGCTTCAGGAATGCATTTTCGTTTTGCGAGGGATTATACAAAGAATATGAGCACATTCCTTTGCATGTCAAGATTATATATATATACATATATATATATAAAGATAGGAGGATTAAACACAGGCTTACAACATAACAATACACACACAAATTTATTCATATGACATTAAATCCATTGATGAGAATTATTTTGATTTTCAATCGATAATAAATGCTCTTACATTCGTTTTAAATATATTTATTATATCTATGAAAAAAGAAACAGCGGAATGCACGTGTAAGATAATTTATTAATGTATGATATTGCACACTGCACACGCGTGTACAGTCAGAATTGAAATACTTTTTAGTGACTAAACCTAGAGATTTCTAGGGAATACGTTTCTACATGATGTACCCATACTTTGGACTCTCTAAAGAACCATCTACATTGGCAACAGTAATAAGTAAAATGCGTCTACATTGGAGAGTTTTTGCAATAACGTTTTTCAGATACGATGAACACTCAAGTGCGTTCTGTAAATTTAAGTTTAGTGAACTTTGGTTAAATTTCAATCCAATCTCGATCCTAATCCGTAGTCTGATATGGGTTTTAGCTTTATGAATTCCAAATGACGATAGAAATGACGATAAATTTGGCCTTAAGCAGAAATAACTAGATTTCAAACAGGTTTGAAACAATTATTTCCTGATATGCGTTCAGAAATCCTACTCGATCGATAGAGCAGCATTTAATGGACCAATCAAGCACTTCCGGGAGGCTGTTGGTCTGTTCTTTATAGTCGTACCGGCTGCATAGTTCAAGAAATTGACATACACATCGAAACGTACGAAACGTATGTACGAAATTCTCGATGCTCGGTGTAAATAATTTCTTGGATTAATGTAGCCAGTTCAGTTAAAAAGAACACACCATATATGTCTGTCCCGTAAATGTTGCCACGCTTCCTCTTGCACGGCACGGGCCGGTCTTTCTGTACGAGTCTCTGGATTGAAGAGACGAAAGGAAGGACCTCCTGATCGCCGTAGTAGAGGTGGAGGGGGAGGAAAGAAGGAGCATTCGTCGCGGATCAACTTTGTCGTCGTAATCGCTGGGAAAAAAAAATGGCACATCGTGCGTCTTGTCACTGGTCGACGACGTCGCCGCAAGGGTGGTGCGTTTCTACCGCGGGGAGACAAGGCGACGAGAAGACGCGGTGTTTCGACCGGTCGACGAAGAGCCGTCAAGAAGCGGCACCGTCGACACGTTAAGATCAGCACACCGGAGCGCAGCCGCAACTTGAGCCCGCAGGCGAAAGAGAGTCGAAAAACTAGGCGAGCCTAGTTGACATAACACCTTGACACAGTGACCGGTTGGTTGGCGGGCCGTGCTCGACATAAACAATCACCATGGCGAAGTACGATCGCGCAATCACCGCCTTATCTAATTAGAGTATACATTGTATACAAGATGGAGGAGGGAGCGAATGAGCGAGTGAAGGAAAGGGAACACGCATACATGATAATGCTCTGTTTACTATTTTCTCATGTCTCTTCTTTCTCTCTCTCTCTCTCTCTCTCTCTCTCTCTCCTCAGAGCTGCGCCTGTAATTTCATTCCTGTTGCGATATTCTGTCAATATTGTTTCGGCGATATACAAGCTTTCTTATATGTGCAATGTAGCTCTATGGTTTTCATCGAAGTAGGCTCACGTAGGTGTTTAAACATTTACTCAGGCTGAGAACCTTCTGTTATAGCAATTAAATTATCTATGACAGTGATTGAGTCATCTATGTAACAATTGAAAGCGATACTATTGTAAGATTCACCAGGCAGAGTAATTTTACAGAGTACAATGTGCAAACCATCAACAGAGGCATAAGAAATTTTCTAGAATCATTGCATTTCAACTTGCCTGCGTTTAGGATCCTTGATCCTTTTCAAGGAGGAGATTCGAAGCATATTGTGGTCCACAGAAAACCACTTCTGCTTCCTGCGCTATTCAAGATGTGCTCACTGAAACAATGTTGAACCAATGCTCGAGCCTCGTGATATACGCCGCTGGCAATTTTAATCTTATCTACCCCAGTGCCCCTTATCACTCACTAATAGCCCCCTAATCCCGCCGATCATTCAATCATGAATGATTCGCCTGCTGGTCTCAGTCATGTGCCAAAACTGAGACGTACGGCGAAACGTATCCTCTGCGTTGTCCCTGTGCAATTTTTTACAATGAAAAGCACTCGGATGCACTTACGGTCGCCGTCACAGTATCTGGGTAGAATAGACCTGGGTAAGCCACATGAATTTTGCAGCTAAAAAGTCCAAGTATCCCTTTCGTGGGGAGTTACATAATGACACATTGGTTTTTTGGAGCTCGACGGCTCGCCGTTTTTGCAGGCTCACTTAACTGTATCCATAATTTTAGGATCTATATTTATCTGTGCTTTATCTCCTCCAGACGTATCTCTCTCATGCACATTGTGTTTTATCGTCTTCATTGTATCTTGGATAATTTTAGTCCACTATGAAACGTTTGTTCTAAAGCAGCGCGTCTCGCTTTCCAGGGAGATGATGATAGTATTCGTTTACGACACTGCCAAGTGTTGTAAAGAGGAGGATGACCCTGCCGAGGCGGTCATGTACTTTCATCCGGCCTGGGTGTCCCTGACGCAGAGGTTGGCCCTGGCAGGGCAGTTGATGGGTGTGTATCACTTCCTGTCGACGTCGTTCTCAGCTCCACGCTCCATCACATTGCAAGGTGGCAAGTTTGTGCTGGTGAAGCTCGGCCAATACATACTGGTGAGTGTCAGTTATAAGTCGTGCTTGACTTGTTATAATGAAGAACAGAATTCGGAATAATTTTGTCTAAAGAACGCTACTTTGGGGAGATAAATTCAAAATTTGGAAAACGAGCGATTTCCCAGCGAAGACGCGAACATAAAACTTGAACGTGAGTGGGTGTAAACGATGCGATCACACGATTGATTGATTGATTGATTGTAGTAGCTACCCTATAAGCGCGTGATATTCCTAGAATATTATATGAATATTACTAAATATTAAAATAATATTCTAAGAATGTTGTGTAATATTTTTTAATATTATATCAATGTTCTATTGATGTTATACGTCCACTTCGCATAATATTTTTGGCATATTATAAAAATGTTTTTAGAATATTAAAAAAATTAAATAATAATAATATAGAAAAAAAAAATATATATATATATATGGTATACGTGCCATCAAACAATCGCTAACATTTTCTTACTTTGGGAAAACAAATAAGAATTTTAGATGCGGCTGTTAATAGCACTGTGAACTCCGCTCTGTCGTTGCAGCCGACTTCTCCATCGTTCTCACAAGACGGTTCAATAGAACGTAGAACAAACACTCTCTGCAAGACTAGTGTTCTTATTTATGCGTATTACGCATTCTCTCTCGCTCGCTCCTCCCCTCGTTTACTTTGTATCCGAGGTTGAGTTATTAGAAGTTATCTGCTGACACGATTCATTCACCGCAGTGTTTCCGCAGGGGGAAACACACGCTAATATGTTTGTCGCGTGCGGCCGCGAGAGATTAATGATCATCAATTGTTCTCCGCGCTGATTAATTTCGCAGGCGGTGGGGACCGACAGAAACATACAAGACTGGATACTCGAGAGACGCGCGGACATACTGGAGTCGTTGTTGAAGTTTTTCCACTGTGATCTCGTCAAGATACTAGAATCATTCAACAATGACCGGAACAGGTTCACCGAGAAACTGTATCAGATGTTTGAGACCTACCTGCCAATTTTGCAATACAGTGCCAATTTATTTTCGAACATTCCCGTTATTAAACTCCCGAAGGTGAGCACGAGTTCTTGTTAATTTTGAATTGCGCGAGTTTGCCCATAGTTGTATGAATAATTTAATCTGATTTTATTGAATTCTTATAATAATAGTCGATATAGAAATATTGAAAGATATGAAAAATTCTCTGTTCCACAGTGAAACTGTTTCTTTCAGAGCGCCAGCAACATATTTTTGGAGGCGATCCAAATGCTGCAACACTTTCAAGAGACAAATGGCATTTTGGGTGGAGCATTGTTCTACAATAATAAGTAATTAAAAGGAATAATATTCTTATTGGTATGGTGAATAGTATAAAAATAATATACATTATTCATAATAATATTCTTCAATATTATCATATATGAATATAAAATAATCATGTTCATGGGCAGAATTATAACGTTCTTCTATATCGCTTATAAGTATCTCTTAGTGAAGTATTAACGTCGGTTCTTATTAATTATATCCTAACGCTATTCTCTTATCAATACATCTTATCTCTGTCACTTTTCAGAATAGTTGCCACGCAGCTGGGCGCAGACTTAACGAAGCAGATTGTCATTACCGACCCTTACAGGATAAAGGTATCCTATTCCTTGTAATCAAATTTAATCTTAAATGATATATAGTTCAAGAATACGATATTATTGTTTTTAATAATAATTAAAAAAAGTGTGATATACATGATCGTATGCAAGTGATAAAGTAAACACAAGATAAATATATTTCTCACTGATATAATTATATCTATGACTGATAAATTTACTAATAAAGAAAATTTACTTTATACAATTATAATTTGCAACGAATAAGTTAATTTTTAATTTTTATCCGAAGGCTCCCGCAGAGAAGGTACCTACGGAATTCCATTTGCCAGTCGGTGTCCAGTTGCTGCAAGTGTACATAGAACGGAAGCAGCTCGAGAAACTGGTGCAAGAAGCGAACAACGAACGTTATTATCACTCGTACTTGGACACCGCGATGAGGAGGATTCCTCAACAGAGGAAGGTAAATGTGCGATGTGATAACAAGATATATGTAGTCGTAGTTGAAGTTTATTTAATTTGACTTCGTATTTTGAACGACGGTATCTTTGGTTGTGAAGATCTAATCGCGCACCATGAAACCGACTTTCGACGAAATTTCCAGAACACAGTGCTGCAGAAGGGAAGCAGCGCCAAGGAGCCGCCCGTCAGCGGCGCGTCTTCCGGCATGAAGCGGGACACGTCGCGGATCTTCACGGTGCTCGAGGAGGGCGAAGAGGGCGAGTCGGCGAATTACAACGACAGCGAGCTGGCGAAGTCGCAGTACACACCGTCGGTGCCTCCTCCGGTGAGCTACGATTCGCCACCGCCGGTCAGACGCAAGCAACAGGAGGCCAAGCAAGAGCGCGTGACCATGAAGACCGCCGTTAGTGCTACCGCGAGCTCGCTCACGCCTAGCGTGTGCGCGACGCCGTTGAAGGACGTCAACCGGGTGCTGCACGACATGGCCGTGCTCATATGCGGCGCGCCGGACGAGGACGAGAACGGCGAAGAGAGGAAGGAGAGCGATCGGAGCGAACGCAAGACGTCGACGAGTTCGTCGAAGAACCACGACGACGACGACATTCCTGACGTCGTCAAGGAGGCACTCAGGTGAACATTCAGTTTATTTAGTTGGATAGGGTTATTAAAGGATTATTATATGTAATATATCTCTCTGGGATCCAAGATTCATTTAACGTGGAAGGTTGATTCGTCCAGCATGTTTGTCCGAAGGATAATCCGATGCGTGTGTTATTGCACGTTAAACATTTGTCACACAATAACTTAAAAGATCTCGCCGCAACAGCAGTGATTAGACTTTTACAAGCTGTTATTTCTTGTCATAATTAATTCTGGATTATTATATTAGATGTAAACGCCTGAACAAGCTGAGGAACGCCACTTCGAAGGAAAGGCTGATGAAGAGGAAGGATTTCGACAGAAGGAGCGCCAGTTTGCCAGACTTGACGGCGGTCGACCCCTGCTCAGGCAGCTCTTCCAGAATTTGCCTGCCGGAACTGAGCAAAACGTAATTACCGGCATCGAAGTAATACCGATTTATAAGTGTGTCGACAAGAAAGTAACCACCGTTCTACTACAATTCTACATCGATTTATGTCAAGTGTGTTCAAATGCCGGTCTGGTTACAGGTTATCCAAATTCGATGAAGTTTCTCCGGACCGGAAGTCGGATTCACTACACCGGAAGCCGCACGGCAACGAAGGCGACCGGCGGCACTCGCGCACCATCACCGATCCTTGCTTCCCCGTGTTTCGGTACGACGGCCTGCCGGTCTCGCAATCCTTGTACGAACAGTATGTCGCCTCCCGTTACGACTATGAGCTACGCGACGATGACAGCGGCGGCGGCGGCAACGTCTACGAACGTCGCAACAATAAGTTGTCTGAAGAGCAGTTTGGTTGGGGAAAATTGGCGAACGACTTGACGAATGCAACATCGCCAGGCACGGGCAACGGTCCGGCGACGACGAATCCTCGCGAGGGTGTGAACTTTTTCTAATAATAATAATAGTAAGGAGACCTGAGACAGCCGTCCGTTGGAACACCACTCCGAGTCCGTTGCGTTTCAAAGTCAATGCTGTTTCCTACGAGATACCTGACGAAATACAATTGTCACACTCGCCGCCAGCGTTACGCATGTGCGATTGTATAAAATGCTCGGTTCGCTTATTCGAGATATTTTATGCGCGCATAATTGCAAGTATGCATTATATTGTTAAGGAAGAAAAAGGAAAATCACTTTTTCCGGAGAAATCAATTATTCAACATGTACTGATATTTTTATCAGATATTTGTGTTTGTATTTTTGTGTATACAAGTTTGAATTCGCCTCTTCGCGCATGTGTACATTTCGTTCTCACATTTCGACAGAGGCTTGGCGAAGAAAGGTGTATTTACATCACTGACTTCCTTCGGGGACACTCGTGATGTATATACAAAGTTAGAATACCCCCGTCACCTCTAAACACATCCCGCATTCAGATGAACGTATCGTAACTCGGAATACATACGTGTGTCGTTTGATCTCGCGATCGGGTTTACATATTTTATCTAGGCTTTACCTTAGCCTAGTCGGGTCACATGCAACGCATATTTTATCACCTTGTACGAATGTCTCTTTAGTACATCCGTGCAATTCGTATTTCACTTGAATCAAAAATGTTCCATCTGGACTACCAAAAATCGGAAAAACGTAGCGGGGTGTATTACGCGCCTTGTGAAATGTGTTTGGTACTCAACGACGGAATCGGAACGATGGGACAGTAAGTTCGCAGCTCCACGGGCAATATTTGGCGTTTCTTGCTGGAATCATTTGCCCAAGAGGACAAATATTCTAATTATTTGCAAGAGAGTAACGTATGTTCGAAATAAGGGATCGACAGTGACGTGATCTCGTCCCGGACCAAATTGGATGTGAGGTTTGAACTCGCCGGTTAAAAAGTTATTTGAATTTCCATGCTGTTTGTTGACTATTTTGACTCTTGCTTGAAAGACACAACGCAGGGCACTACATGGCCGAGGAACGATCTGCTCACTCACTCTGCTAGATGTAACAATAATACTAACAACAACAACAATAATAATAATAATGTCTATGTTCAGTATGCACGCCCGAGGATGGATGCGCCTACGGCCTCAACAGAAGTCAGCAGCAGCAATCCCTCGCCAGCAAGAGCAACCGAAGGTCGATGAGGTTGCCGCTGAAGCCGATAAGTCTAACGAACGAGGAGGATCATTGGGGAACGTGCAGTGGTTCGAAATCGTGCAACTTGACGTATCTACGGAAGGATGGATTGGACGGTCTGCAACTTACCCCATTGATATCGAAGCTCAGCGTACTTGCGCACGAACAACGTTGCTGGGGCCCTCGGGACAATACGCCAAACGAGAGCCGGCCGGACGCGACGGCCTGTGCAACCTTTGCCGGAATTGCGCCTGCCACAGCTTACAACCTAACGGAACACCAAGTGGAGCAGCAGCAGCAGCGTCCAACAAAGCAGCAGTACCAAGTGGAGCAGCAGCAGCAGCGTCCAACAAAGCAGCAGTACCAAGTGGAGCAGCAAGCGGAGCAGCAACGCCAAGTAGCAGAGCAACAGCAGCACCTACTGGAGCAACAGCATGTAACGGGACAGCAGTTAACAGGCCAGCAGCATCATCTAACGGGGCAGCAGCTAACAAGACAACAGCAGCATCTGCTGGAACAGCATCATCTGACGGGACAGCAACAAACGACGGGACAACAGTATCTGATGGGACAGCAGCCGCAGCAAATGACGGAGCGAGAGTTCGAGAGGATTACAAGTCGGATCAGCAAGGACGCGGGCAACAGCAACGACGACGAAACGAGCAACGACCGTTCAACGGGCCACGTGGACGAAAGAAATTCATGCGGTCAGTCCGCGAGTTTGATCCAGACGGAGCTCTTCGTTTGTGGCCAGCAGAACATAGTGCTGGTATTGCTAATGGAGAACGGTACTGCGAACAACCCCGAGCTAATACACGCCCTCGTAAGTTGCTGACCCTCTCGCTGAATCCTGATCGATTTGGTATCTCAAATATTCCGTCAAAGTAGTAAACTTGTAAAAGATCGAAGAAAAAACATACTTCGTAGAATATATATTTCTTTTTATTTTAAGAAACGTGCATTTAACAAATTTTTCAATGTAGTTTCAAAATTTACAAATGTACTTTGTCAACATTTGCAAGTATACTTTCTGCGATCTTAAGAGGTACCTTTCAAAATTTACAAATGAGCTCTTTGACACTTTTTAGATATACTTTTTAAGATTTAAAAGCGCACCTTTTGAAATTAAACAATGCGTACCTGTCAAGTTTATGATGTGTCCATTTCACGCATACTTTGTGTGCGAAATGCACAGACCGTATAAAAGCGGGGTTGCTTACACACTATGTTGTGTTGTCTAAGACACGTAAAAATCTTTCATGAATATCTCAAAATGTATAACAGCCTCGATAAATGAAAAAACCAAAAATCACACATCTTCGCGACTTTATTGGTGAATTCGTTTGACGCAGTGGCAAACCTGCGTGAGCACCCTAGGGAAGCTCGAAACGCGGCTACAGCAGTGCCTGGAGCCGCTGCCGTCTACAGACCACAAAGAACAGTACAGCATCCTGAACGTGGACCCTCAGTGGGACACCATCCAGAGAGCAGGTTTGTGGGGAATCACCGATCTAGATATCGTTTCCAGTCTTCACGACAGATTCCTGCGTTCCCGTCGCCAAAAGAATGGATCGCAATACTTAACGGAATTAATAATCAGGTAACTGATAAAATATAAAAATATCAGCCTTCTCCCACCCCCTCTCTTTCTCTGTCTTTCTCTTCCTCTCTTTCACTCTCTCTGTCATATTAGATCGTTGAAATTAATTTGACTCTGATGGAACGCAGGAAGGAGGACTCGGTGATTTACGGCAACCAGTGCGGGAGGATGGAGGTGTTCTACCAGCAGACGGTGTCGCCGAGCAGCTTCGGGTCACTGCCAACTCCAGCGGACCTGATGGGAATAGTAGCCCTCAAAGCGAAACGTAGATTGGAGAGAGATCACGGAATTGTACTGCTCTAAACGGAATTGCATATCACTTGCGGTCGCAGTGAAGTGTGCACAGCGCCGCGAGGATTGTTTTTTTAACCCTCGTGTGATGGCGACAAGGGAGGGGAGATATTTCGCACGCTGGAGAATTGATTCGCGGAGAATGTAAATCGTACAGTTATATCCGCCGACAAGGTGTACTTCGCTGCTGAATAAGGTAGTTAATAACGATAGTGTGTCCGTGTGTATCTTTCTCGATGTGTGATTCACGACTGGGGAAATTGGAGAATACGATTTTTCGAAAATTCAATTTGGAGATGTAACTTTCTTTCCTTTATTTTTCCTTGATTTCTTCGAGTGTAAACTTCATGACGACAATACGATGCGTCGTAACTGCATGAGCGTGCGCCGCTGTTTTCCTGCGTAAGAGGAAAATTTACGATCTCATATTCGGTGACGGTGTGTGCTTTTTATCACCGAACGAAACGAAATACCGCGGAAAAGAAATTACACGTGTATGTAATCATCATCACACGAGGGTTAATCAACTTCTCCATTCGATACGTTGACGCATGATACGTTTATGTTTTTTTTCTTCCCGGGTTTAGAATACATACCGTTTTTGTACATATTTTTCCACGCTTGCAGACTTAAGTGCATCGATTAAGTGCGAATTGTCCGGCATATATTGCGAGCTTGGCGAGGAAGTTCGTTCGACCGTGTCGAGATGATAATTTTAATGACCACGGTAAGGGGAGGATACGCGGCAAAAAAAAAAACGGTTTTTCTACATATGTATTTTTGTAAACACAGGATAAATTCGCAGGAAAATTGGCCACGATCGTGAACAAGAGCTTTTATATGTCGCCGAAGGGAGTCCCGGACGGCGCACTCCATGGCAGGTTTTACTTTTTATGTGAGCGCGACGAGCGCTCGTCCGGGGGGTGCGCAGTAACTTTAACAGCGCGTTTCTATCCGTCTCGAGGAATTTTCTACGATTACAGCTGATCGTCGACATCTCGAGTCAACGTGTCCCCTCATACATATGTATCCCCCGTCGTTTCCCATCGCGTAGAATAGGCATCGCAGCTTACAATTTACTTTGTATTGCGCAAGGTGTCCCAGAATCGGGACGAGGAGTGGATACGCGCACGGCCTCGTCTTCCTCTCGAGATTCCAACGCCATCTCGAATCTCGGACGTTTCTCTCGGGGAAGTTTGTCGTCTGGCGCCGATGGTTCCCTCGCAATCCTGCGAATCGAAAACGAAGCGTTCTGGAAGCGTTATTCGTAACACGATCTCTCATCGATCCAGATTCTATCCAAGGGTTCGGTCAGTGGGATTCATTGAACATTGTAATTCGAGGGGAACCGTCGAGAAACGATGATGATGTCTGTTCGTCTTGTTAGGGGGGAAAAAAACATACGAGAAAAGAGAACGAGATAAAGGTGAGATCGCGTCGGGTCTCGCGAGAATCGCGAGTCATGTCCAGTTACTGTCCACTGTCTGCTCCAATTGTCGGACACCCTGTATATAGTAGAGTCGATTATTCCTTGTACATATGTGTGCGTGTGTGTGTATGTGTGTGTCCGTGCGCGTGTGTGCATAATGAGTCAATTTTTCGTAATTTATTGCTTGCGTTTCAACGGAGCGGACGCTTCCGCGGGTTGCTTCGGCTGCTGTTTTATCAGAGCGACGCTGGCGGCAGCTGAGCGAGAGAGAACCGAATGTTCAACGGGCTACGAGAAATCCTCGAGGAACGCGAGCAAGGACGCGATTCCCAGTGCGGAATTAAGTCGAGATGCGATTATCATTTACCTGGTTTTCTTCGTACGGTAGCTTCGTCGTCGAAACGAAAAGACCGACCGTTCTTCCCGCCAGTTCGGACACCTGCGTTCAACATCGTCGTTCAATTGATCCCGCCAAATTGATCCCGAATCATCTCGACTCACTTTCGCAACGAAGGGATTCCTTCGTACCGCGCTCGCGGCTCTGGAATTTTCGCGGCCCGGCGAGTATTCGCGCGCATGCGCGCGCGCGAGAATCAGTATTCCACGATATGTCCGTGTTAAAACGCGCCGCTGCGTCCAATATTTACTAGTCGTCCGGATTGCTGCTTTCGTAGAAGCAGAGAAGAAACGAATAGCGCATCGATCGAATAATGATAATATCGAATAATTGTCGGGGCACGCGACAATCGTATCGTCGGTGGCCGGTCGTCGATTTCCGCGTGAAATACTTTGCCGCGCGCGACGTCGGGCGCGTGCTCGGCGCTTTAAATCCGTTCTTCGCCGCGTCGCGACATAAATCTTACTCTTAAAATGAAAAAAAATGTCGACGAGCTCGCGCAAAAGTCACTCGCGCGGGAGACGAGTTTTGTTGTCTTCTTTTTCCTCCTCCTCTTTTTGTTTTCTTCTTTTTCTCCCTTTCTCACTGTTTTTATCGTAGCAACGACGATACGCGAACTGCAACTGCTTATGTAAATACATACACACATATATATATATATATACATATATATACACACACACACACATATATATATATATATATATATATATACATTTATATATTGCACGGATTTCGGGGCTTTCTGGCGGGCGAGACCAAATCGCGCGCGATACGTTATCGCGCGCGATACGTTATCGCGCTCGTTCCGCCGGGATGATCTTTTTTGGCATTTTGCTTTCCGTAGATCCTTCTGGGCTTTCGTTCGAGAGACGAAGTGTAATAAAACGATTCGTTGCTTTTCGAATACCCCCACGAGTGGATTACTGTGTCTCATATCCGAAAGATCCTGCGATTTTATCCTCTTCCGTACTGTAACATTGATTTGATTTCGATTCTTATTGGAGATATATATTATTTCTCTTAAATTCTCGATGGAATAAATTTGTTAATAATCTTCGGTTTCTGAAGTAGTGACACGTGAGGATCTTTTTGATTTCGATTCTTTTGAAATCAAATATCCAATATTTCATGATTTAAAGCAGTGACATATGAATCTTCTTGGTTTAATTTCTTTTATTAGAGATTTTTTTATCTCTTTTTAATATTTGCTAGAGAAATGAAATTTTCGATATTCTGCGGTTTTTGATCAATATTGACATGCACAAATTTTCTGGTGTCAAACGAGTTGAAATATATAAGTGCAAAGCATGTGAATAGTAACACAAGCGCTGAGTGCGTAGGTAAAACGATTTTCGATTTGATTCTTTTTAGTGTCGCAAGTGGAGCAGCAGAGAGCGGATAGCTCAAGGAAGGTTCGTAGTAGCAACTATACGACCAGAAGTTCTGGAAGGCCGATCTAGACGAACTTCCCGGTCTAGCCGGTTCATTATCATACTCGTATCACGTAACGAAGCGTTTAACGTAAACAACTAGAGAAAACGGCTTTTTTTTGCCCCGATTTAATATTACAAATGCATAAATGCATTACAGGGTGTGTGCACGAGGAAAAACTATAATTTCTAATGCCGCGCGACGTAAATATGTTTTGCGAGGAGAGGTCACGGCAAAAAGTCACTTCGGTATGCGACTGCGGGAATTCAAAATTCCACGGAACGTGTCTCGCATCAAGACGTCGGAGATGTCAAGATCAGGAGCCTGGAATTTTACATCTGAATCGCGCGTTTCATTCACGCGGAGAAAAAAAGAAGTGGTTGGATCGACAAAATCGGCGGCAAACATTCGTTAAAGAAAAATCTCGTGTCCGGTGAACAAATTACGCGTCGGCGCAACAATATGTTGCACTGGTTGTAGCTGCTGAGTAAATCGCAATCGTTGAATCAATCAATAATTCATTACAACAACTATATGACTTCATATTCAACGAGCGTTGGCTTTGGCGAAAAATTTGTTCAAACAGGATTTTCTTGATTCTACCACTTTTTTCTCGGTGCAGTAACAGTAGTTTCAGAATAATTGCTTTATTCCAAGAAGCAAATTTGTTTCAATTAAAGGAATATTATTAAATCGAATCTTTTTTCTCTATATATCCGATTTTCTATATATATATATATATATAATTTTTTCTCTCATTCAATTCGTACAAATTATTTTCGAAAAACGAGAACATGATATTTTTAACAGAATTATAAAGAATTTCTTCATGTCGGAACAACCCAAGTAGCAAAATGACATAAAACGACGTCTTCATGGCGTTTCTACCAATCAATAATACGTCATTTGAAACGTTATTCGACGTCACCTTGCTTGAGGAATTTTATCTTCACACGTAAGATTATATATTTTTGCTCACATATAAGAATGATAAGATAAGATGAATCTCGAATTTATACTAATGATTTTTTTCCCACGTAGAAACAAGATCGTATAGATTCAATGTGTGAAACTGATGTAGAAAAACGAGATATTTATATGATTCTTGTTTTTATTTGTACGTGAACCTCTCGTGAACAATTATTTATTTCCTATTTCAGGTGGAATGCAAACGTCATACACCGGCAACGTGGAGAAGGCGAGCCCACCGGCCTCGCGCAAAATGTTGCTCGACATGCGTATATATGTGTCCGTGTGGGTGTATGTCACGCACGTGTATGGCACTCTGTTAATTAAAACATATCGATGTTGAGAAAAAGAATCCGACTCACGCCGTCGGATCGTGGTAATGCACGGTGGAGAACACACGCCTCCGGAGCGTGGACCAATGGCTCCGGGAGAACGGCGAGCCCACCGCGTTCATCCGCGGTATTTAAAGCGCGGCATGACGTGCGGTACGCGATGAGACTACACTCGCCCGTTCTCGGAGAATCATCGCCGAAAGTCTTCCACACGTTTATCCTTCTCGGATCCCTCCCGGAGAAGTCATCCTGATGGTAAGAACAAGAATCGACGAAAAATTCCATTTTGCCGAATCTCGCGAAAAAACATTTGTCGAAGTTATCGCATTAACATAATATTTTGTGTTCTCTCTCTCTCTCTCTGCTTCAGACTACCTACACTGATAAAGGGTCGAAGGTAAGCGTCTCGTCGTGTCTCATCATCTGGAATTAAGTTACGAGTCAGATACTATCGCGTTATGTGTGCTTACATGATGCCGCGCTTTTCAGCCAGTCGGGGGGAAGTTCCTCAGCTTCGACCATGTGAAGTTCTGGGTCGGAAATGCAAAGCAGGTATAAATTCGAATAAAAAAAAAATATATATATATATATATGATTTTAAGGGCTCTGATTGGCCCTTTTACGCGAGAGAGCCTTAATTTGTTTAATTTATAATCCAGTATTCTTACATTCAGTATTCTCTCTCGTATTAATTATATGCTCGATGAAATATACTTCGCTTCTCTGAAAAACGTAATTATGTCTTTCACAGACCGCCAGTTTCTATCGATGCCGAATGGGCTTCGAACCCTTGGGATATCGTGGCCTGGAAACCGGCTCCAGACAAACAGCCGCGCACGTTGTCAAGCAGAACAAAGTGAGTAACTGCGACTTGAATGCGAGCGTGAAACGAAGCCGCCTCTAGGAGAGTTGTTCCGAAAGTTCCAACGTGAAGATCGATGAAGTTTTGCTTATTAGCAGCTACCAACGCGCGGGATCTTCTAATGTATCTAATTACGATCGTACTTGCAGATCATATTTGTATTCGAGTCGCCCTACGAACCCGACGATGAAGTGATGTCGAGACATCTCGCCAGACACGGGGACGGAGTGCGAGATGTGGCGTTCAGCGTCGAAGATATCGACACCATAGTGAAGGTAAGCATTTTGTCTTCCTCGAAATAGCGAGAACCATTAGGAAGTACGAAGTGAGTTAGAATTATTATTGGAATTGTGAGATAAAAAGAAAAATTTCATTATACGTTAGGAGTATGAATTAAATTGATAAAAAGTATGAAATAAATTTAGAACTTTTCTTAAAGTATAATATGGACTTCGAGGAAAATTCTCTCGAAATCTGAGTTGATTTTCTCATGTAACGTTCGATGGTGGACGACAATTGTGATGGAATTCATCGAAGCTGATGTTCTTAACAATTGCAGGTTGCCAAGAAAAAGGGCGCCAAGATAGTGCGCGACATATGGGAAGAGAGCGACGAGTACGGCACTGTGAGGATGGCCACCGTGAAAACTGTAAGTGGAAAAACCTGTCGAGAGACCGTTGATACTTTCTCCCAAGATAGTACAAAGTAGACCCATCCAAGATAGTACAAGATATCCCAAAATCATCAAGAATGTGTTCGTAATGAGGAGGGTCTTCGGACATTCTCCGGCATATCCAGATTGATCTTAAGACGTTTTATGCTGTCGGTAGACCATATTGGACATTGCTAAGTGAACTTAACATCAAATATTACAATAATGAAGGACAACAAGAGCCCATTCCTTCGTTATTGTATTTTATTTGATTTTAATCAATGAGTTTTTCAATCTCATTCACACTCGAACTTAATATCTTCGTTTTTGTTTTCCAGTACGGAGACACGCTTCACACGCTCATCGACCGAACGAAATACAAAGGCTTCTTTCTCCCAGGCTTCGTGAGGACGCCGGAAGACTGTCTTCTGAAACAATTGTACGTACAAAGCGCGGTCTTGCGTAGCGCATGTCCGCTACATATCGAATTGCTCGGAGGATACGTGCGATCTCATTTTTGAGAAAAACAAACAAAAGCGACGTTTCCTTAATTAAACGGTGATCTCGTGATTCTTCGCGCAATCGGAAAATTCCTGTCTTCTTGGGTCTTCTTGGTGCCGAAAATATATGTCTCTAAGGTGGCGCAAACTTTCCACGCAACTCGGTATTCCTGCGATATCTGTTTCTCATTCTCATCGACTTAAATCCATTGCAGACCGCGGACGAATCTAAATTTCGTAGACCATGTGGTGGGTAATCAGCCCGACAAGCAGATGGAACCTGTCGCTAAATGGTATGCAAATTCCTTTATTCGTAAACACGTTTATGCTAACAAGAAGTAATAAATAATTATAGTTCTTCCTGAACTTTACGTGACGTTGTTAGTTTTGTTACGAATCATCGATAAGGTATTCTGATATGATGACACGATATTCACGGTGAAACGTATAATATGTTAAAAATGTCGTTAAGAATGGGAGGAGGGAAGGAGGAGATACATTCGTTAGTACATTGAAAGAAAGAAAATACTACATTCAGGTAAATAATTACTCCAATACTCCTTAAAAAAATATTACTTGTATAATAAAATAGTCGTATGACCACTCGCTTTTACGGGAAATTACCCTTTTTCCAACCTAAACAAACAGGATCATATTTATTTAGCCAAATGCACGCTTTCACTATTAAAACCGACAGTTGTCGCGGGTTGAAAACGGTGAAATATTTTGTAAGGGATTTTATTTTATTACACTGGCATCATTCGGAAACGTTTAACATATTAAAATAGCCGTTTATTTCATAAACAAAGTAATTTATAAAAATACTGAACTATGATATTACATATATGTATATATCATAGCTTAGTATTATTATGTCAGAATACATAGTATATAATACATAGTATATAATACAAAAGAGGTGTAAATCTGACCGGGCAATCTCCACGTAGTACGCCTTGGATAATATCAATACCGGTGATACTGCAACTCTCAAGCCTTATAAAGTCTCGAAAGGTACTCAATGAAAAAACATTTCATTAGAGGGTTTTGAAAGGCCCTCGAGGTAAGCTACGAGAATATGCAATGAAAAATGGGAATTTCCGTTTAAGAAACTGAAAGTGACCCTCGTGTGATCTTCAAACGATTCACAAAACCTTCGTACAAAACATTTTTCTCTGAAATGCTTTGTTTTCGAGATACAAATTTGTCACGCTTTAACTGACTCACCCTGTATAACAGTATAGAGAATATTTATTACGCTAGAAAAAATTTCCCTTTTTCCTACAGGTACGAGGAGTGCTTGCAATTCCATCGATTCTGGTCGGTGGACGACACGCAGCTGCACACGCAGTACTCGGCACTGCGGTCCATTGTGATGACGAATTGGGAGGAAACAGTGAAGATGCCGATCAACGAGCCCGCGCCGGGCAAGAAGCGCTCGCAGATCCAAGAGTACGTCGAGTACTACGGCGGCGCCGGCGTGCAACACATCGCCCTCAATACCAGCGATATTATTACAGCGGTGGGTATTACGATCCGACGACTTTTGTGCCGACGATGCAGTAACGCGCACATGCAATCGAACGTAGCTCGAACGCGATCTAGAAGACGTTTCGAAGACCAATCTTGCGCTCGCAATTCGTAATAGTTACTTGGGAACCGTGGAACCGTGTGGATTCCAAGCTCCAAGTAGTGAAACCTGCGGAAGCAGTTTTCACGCAGTGTCGGCAGCTTGCTAGCAGAAATTCAACAGAATCTGTTGGCAGAGTACGATGAAAGATTAATGGCAGAAACCGAGCAGGATCCGTCGTTACGTAATCATTTATCCAATAAGCAAAATGTCAGGTAGCTCCTCGTGTTCCGCCTGCTGACATAACTTGACGGCAGATTGGTGGCAGCAACTAAGCAAAATCTGCAGTATATACTCCGTTTATAAATATATTTTTACAAATATTTAATAATTAAATATAAATTATATATAATAATTTATATCTTATAGAATTATATATATATATATATATATATAATATAATTATATATTTTTAAATGGAGCATACACGTACTGCAGATCCGGTTCAGTTTTCGCCGAGCCAACCTGCTATCAAGTTATGTTAGTAGGCTCCGTCGATAGAACATGAGGAGCTTAAGGCGAACACAGATGACTACAAACCTGCCGCGATATTCTGATCGAGTCCATTGTCAATTCGCCGGAATATTTTTGCTAAAATTTTGCTTATTGTGAAGTAGGCCAAAAAATCCGAGATTAAGGAGACACTTGGTGGATTTGACGCGCTATTGGCGCATCTTGAATTGGAAAAATTCCGGAATTTTCACGCACGATATGACACAAATGTCCGTAAAACGCTCCGTTTCCGCAGATAACGCATCTGCGCGCACGAGGAATGGATTTTCTCGAAGTGCCGGACAGTTACTACGATATGCTGAGAAACCGCCTGCAGCTCAGCGGCACGAAGATCGTGGAGGATTTGGATATACTGCAGGTATGTCCCCATCGTAAACAGTGACTCGATTATCCGTTAAGCGCAACGTACGTTATCAATTATTAATATGCCGCAGAAACTGAAGATACTGATAGATTACGACGAGAACGGCTATCTCCTGCAAATCTTCACGAAAAACATGCAGGACCGGCCGACGCTGTTCCTCGAAGTCATACAGAGGCGCAATCATAATGTGAGTAATTAAGAGTCCGAGTAATTAAACTTAAAAAAAAAAATCGATCACTTAACACGTTTGCCGCTCCCACACGCAAACACACGTGTGGCGCACCCTCACCAGAGACCAGTGAGCAATATTGAAAATCCACAGTACACGCAACGTGGACCGATATATTTTCAGTTCTGTCCGCACATTTCAGAATGGTGATTACAGCTATAATAACGACCTTCAATTTAAGCGCGGCAGCGAACGTGTTAAGCTTCGATGAGAAATCGACGAGTAGCGCGTGCTTCATTTTCACGTCTTCCGTTTTTCTTTTAGGGTTTCGGTGCCGGAAACTTCCAAGCGTTGTTCGAAGCGATCGAAATGGAGCAGGCGAAACGCGGAAATTTGTAAAACACACCGATATATACTCGTTGAACTAACAAATGCGATCGATCAGCGCGAAGCCGATTTTACACGATAGCGCCACGTGCGTTGCTCGATTTCATTCATTGGTCGTTCCGTGTGTGTATAAATTCCTCGTTCGGATGGACGAATTTTCTCTAACAGCCGAATATCGGCCCAACCTGCGCTCGCCGCATCGTGCGGAAGCAGTTCTTAAGCCGATCGCGGAACGTGCAATGAACGTCGGTCACTACCAATTAATTCCGTATTCTTGTATTTAATGGCCAACAGTCGTATTACAAAAATACACAGCATTAATGTAAAATATGTTACAATACATTTTGAAGCGTATGTAATAATGCAAACTTTACCTGCCGTCGAAAATCAAACTCTCTCGACAAGGATTACCTAAGTGTACGTCCCCGTTATGTATGTGTGTATTGTGCTACGACAAATTCGCGTATATAAGGTTAACCAAGTGACATAGATTCCTTTTTGAGAAGTAACGCATATCTACGTAATATATGTACACATATATATACACACACACATGCATACATATATATATATATATGTATATTACGGAGGAGAAACAAATTGTATTGTGTGTACGTGTATGTGTGTGTATGTGAGTGTACATGATTTCATTTATCTCTCGACGTCTATTTCCCTTTTTGTCGTGGCCAAGATATAAGCGGACAGATATTCTTCATATAAAACTTGTGATATCTAGAAAGAATGAGGGTGAAAGGATGCGGGGGGGAGGGGAGGGGAGAAAGGGCAGGGGATGTGGGGGTAAATATGCGATTGTGGCGAAGAGGGAAGGGATCGATGACGACGGGTGGCTGCGCTCACTTGGCTCGATCTCTTCGGGATGTCCGTCGCACGGCAACCCCCGCCTGCCGGTGATTGGTTACCAGTCGCGGTGAACCAGCCCGATCTCTCATTGTTCACGCGGTATCATGAATGCCAAGGCGAAAGATATCGTGCTGACAGAAGTATGAGTTCCCCATCGGCTTCAGCACAAAAGTCTGTGAGAAGGCGTGCGGCGGGTCCTCGTCTGCCTGTGTACAATCGGAGAGGCTTGAACGAAAACGGACTCGACGGAAGGCAACACGTTCGCGAGAGAGTGCAGGTCCTTTTTTTAGAAAACATCCTTCATCTATTACAAAAAGAAAATACGAGAGACTACTGCACTTCTGGGAGAGAGCTTTTTTTTAAAAAAACAGTTTCAAAGCTGCTTTTAGAAAAGAAGAGAGAGAGAGAGAGAGAGAGAGAGAAAAAAAGAGCAGCCTTCGTCGTGCCGTTATGCATTTCAGAAATAAATACGAGAGCCATACGTGTAGTAAAAATAACTGCATCCAGGCTTTGGTGAAATCATTTATGAGACATCGTATTATTAGCGGCGTAACACTGAGTGTGCGATCTACAGGCCTGTTCTCGTATGTTATAACGATATCGAATTAGAACATTGTTAGCGAAACACACCGCCCACCCGTCGGTACGCGATATTAAAGTGTCTGCCGATATTAATGCTGCGGCCACTTAAGTTAATTCAGCAAGAATCGTAAGATACGAGATAACTTACGACTTAGATCGAACGTGACTCGCTGGATTTGAAGCATAGAAACGCTGTAGCTGCAGGCATTTTATTAATAACGTAAGTGCGAACCATGTTGCTGCTTGCAATCATCAGTCCCAATTTGTTCAGCAATTTAATCTTATGCTACGTTAAGTCGCTTGTTTGCGACGTTGTTTATCGAGTAACTGGCGGGTTCGGTGTCTGGGAAAAACGCGTGCTGTGTCAGTACGGGATGGAAGCGGAGAATCGCGCGACATCCGATCCAGCGGGTGAAAAATTCGTCAACGGAAGGAGGAGGGCAGAAGTCAACGCAATAACAACCAAGCTACGTTGTGCATTACGTAAACAAAAAAAAAGGGGGAAAAGAAACACCTGGATTTCTCGAGGTGTTTACGGACATCTCAAACGCTCGCAACGAAGCTCACCTATAATGCAGAGAGNGGGGGGGGGGGGGGGGGGTAGCGGAGGCAAGAGGAACAGTTTTTTCCGATACCTGGTGCCTAAACCGTGTCGTGCAATGCGAGTCTGAAGATGTCGTGCTGCACGTAAAAGCTGGTGCCGACTGGCTTCAGGACAAACGTCTGGATGTACGCATGGGGCTGATCCTCATCGGTCTGCCCAAATCACGACAACACAATCAGCGAGTGAATTCTTTCTTATCGCTTCTTTCATCCTCGAGGTAGATTCGTGTAACGAGTTGTATCGAATCACATGAAGATTATAGGATTATGGGGGGGGGGAGAGAGAGAGAGAGAGAGAGAGAGAGAGAGAGAGAGAGAGAGAGAGCTATCGAGATATCAGGGTAGAATTGCAGATATAGAATGTTATAAATAGAAACTGAGGGCTAAACTGACTCGCTCGATTAGAGATCAATTGTTTTTCTAACATAATTGCACCGGATGTATCGCGTCTAATACATCAGACTTCTTTCTCTTTCTGCAAATATATGCGTGAGACTGAAAGAAATATTAAGAATATAGGATACGCGGGAATTAAATTACTGAACTGAATTGGATTGACAATGACACCTGTTCCGGCTTGAATTTTACACAGAACCAACGTCACTCTTGACCGCGCAATACTTGACGCTACCTCGACTACAGAACGTAGCTAGATGGTTTGTGGAGATTTGCCATTTGACATTGCTCTTATAAGAGCGGTTAGTTAACCAATATTTAGCTAACCAATATGAACAGACAACTATCTAGCAGCTCTATGTTATACTAACAATTCTTTTTCTCACCTGCAGCCTTCCTAATACATTAATGAGAACTCCACCGTCAAACATAGGTTGCGAATCGATCGCTGTTATTATCCGATTTATCTTTTGGAAAGATAAGCTCTGGAAACAAAAGGAACAAGTCAATACGACAGTGTGAAACATCTTGTTGGTAATATTTCAACACTTTTAACAAATAATCTTCAGACTAAAGTGGCAGAATGTTTGACAACAGATTACAGGATGGTCCTTGGTACATCTTCTGTACAAGTGGCCGAAAAGCAAGGGTGACAAGAATATGCATCAACAGACAACGCTCGGATCGAATTGGGTAGGCATTGCTCGAGCTTACTCACAGTTAATTTCTCCATTATCTTCATGGCACCTTGTAACTGTAGACCCTCGAACGTCATAAAGGAGGTCTCCGTCTGCGAAAACAGGTTATGTTAGGCGGCACTGTTACGGCGGACGAACGGTAGGCAATGTGGAACAACGACGATCGGCACTTACATTATACATGTTTATAAGATTCGGCCTCTGTGCTGGGTCGTCGAAGAGCATGTAATACTGCTGAACGAAGCCCTTACCGATCGCCTCGTACTGCGCGTTCATCGTTACGATGCAGCGGGAACCCGAGAAATCGCTACGAGACCGTACGGTGTCCGATAGCCGATGCGCTGTGAAAAAGTAGCGTTGACACGCCGATAAATACGAGCGTGCCTCTCTGCTTCGTCCGCTCTCCTTCACGCCGCTCGCTCGCTCGCACCCTCGTCTCTCGTCGACTCGCGGTAAGTTCGTTCTATCCGGGCTACGTTCCGAAGTGTGCCGACAATACCGCTGTCCGATAGTACAGCTGCGTTCCGATATTTACCGTTTAAGCCCGCGTCAGTTCTCGATAGATTTAGTAACGTAGAAGAAATGCTGCGTTCCGATTGGTTAATCTTCAGTGTGTCACTAGATCTATGAGAAAACAAGCATCGTACGACGTAGGGACGGGCAAAATCATCGAGTGTTGAGACTTCGATGTTCACTGGTTTCTGCCTACAGGACGCGGTGATGCTTGCCGCGCGCGGCAAGCATTCTGCCGCGTTTTGCGGACGGAAGCCATAACCTAGCGTGATTTGTGTGTACTTTCTCAGAGGGCGTATCGAAAACAATCCCCTGAGAAACGCACAAGGATGGCTGTTCTCAGGTTTCCTTCTGTTCGTGTGCAGCAGCCTCCGGCATGCCCCGATGCGGTGTAGGTGCGGGTGACCGGGTTCGCTGCAACTTAAAACTCAGTCTCCCGCGAGGTGAGCGTCGCTCGATGACGACAGGATGAGCGAAGTCGCAGGGAACACGTGCCAGGAACACGCGGACGATGCGGTCACTTTGGGCACACACGTGATAATCAAGAAGCAAAGCTACAGTAAGGTGTACAAGGTGTCTAAAAACGGTATTCTGACGCTCGGTAAGGACCAGGTGGAGATGCGCGAGATCATCGGCAAGCCGTTCTGGAGCACCTTCGAGATGGTGTCGGTGCAAAACGGCAACAGAACCTTCACCCTGAAGCTGGCCGAGCAGACGGAGTCGTGGGACGACCTGAAGGGCGAGCTGAGTGGACACGACAATCGCTCGATCACGGACGACGGTATGTCGCAGAAGCTGTCGAAGGAGGAGATCCTGCAGCTGCAGGAAACCGGCAAGACCGGCAAGGAGATCATCGGCAGCCTTATAGAAAACAGCAAGTCCTTCGCCGCCAAGACCGAGTATTCCCAGGAGAAATACATCAGGAAGAAGGAGCGCAAGTACTTCAAGTTCCTGACGGTATGCCGACCCACCGTGGCCTCGCTGCACGAGGTGTACTTCAGACTGAACCACGACAAGATCGGAGGACTGCGAATGGATGCACTGGCGCAGATTTTGTCCTATAGTGATGTGCAGTCGGACGGCCTGCACATGCTGTACGACAGTGGATCCCAAGGACTGCCCGCCGCAGCAATGTTGGACAGGATAGGTGCCGGCACCAGTGGTCACCTGATCAATCTGCATCCGGGTAATATACCTCAGACCACTATCGTTCAGGCCATGAACTTTCCTCAAGAGTTGAAGGACAGGCACGTCGCGGTGAACATCTACAGCTTCCTGAGATTACACTACCAGGGCGAGTCGAGCGTGTTGGATAGCATTATCGCGTGTAAGAATACCGTTGGTAACAGAACAAAAAAGCCGGAGGACTCAATAGAGACAACTGAAAGAGCTAATGATGGAACCAACAGTGATCCGGTGTTGAATTTAGATGACGAGGATATCAAATTGGATGATAGGACAGAAACAGATGTTGCATCGGTCGCAAATGAGGAGTGTGGCAATACTTTAAAACGGAAACTCGACGAACCGGAGAACGTGGTGCCCGCGAAGAAGCCGAAGTGGTTCTTCGAGACGCAACGCGCGGTGGAGCTGTTGAAAACGTCCAAGGCTCGTGGCCTGACTGTCGTAGCCAAGGAGCATCCTTTGAATATTGTAACCGCCCTCTTGCCCTTCCTGGGCGCGTCACGACCCTTTGTTATCTTCCATGCGCATCGAGAGCCGCTGCAAGAGACTTATATAGAACTCAAGCAAAAGCGCAGTGTGATAAACCTAAGATTGTTCACGAACTTTCTGCGTTCGTATCAAGTGTTGACCGACAGGACTCACCCTAATATATTGACCAGCGATACCGGTGGTTATATTTTGACAGGATATCTAGTTGAATAACAAGAAAAGTGTACTTTAATAGATTTTGATATGATGATCCCGTCAGCGTGTACTCGTCAAATTCAAATATTAAGGAATAAGATGTACAGCCGACAGAAAGGGATAGAAATTATAGTTGAATTGAAAGATTGTAATAAAGTAAAAGCAAGAAATAAAGTTTTTTATATCATATATATATATATATATATATATCTATGAGCGCGAGCGTGGCATGGTAGACAACGCACCAGTCTGTTATAGAGGCCCCAGGTTCGATCCCCGGCAGAACCAGAAAAATTTTCATACGCTCGTAGCTCCTCTTCGGTGGTCCGGCAAACCACCAAGAGTAATCACATGCCAAGAAAACTTCTCTCCAACTGCTGTTTGGAACCGGCGTTAAACTGTAGGTCCCATATGCATGTGTACAATCTGGGTGCACACCACATGCATATGTAAAGAGAGAGAAGTAGGCCAGGGCCCGGCCTTGGACTGTTGTTGCGCCATAGTAGTAGTATATACATATATATCTATATTTATGTACTGTATGATACACAAGATGTTTCAACATTATGGAACCATCAAGCGTGAATTTAAGCTTAAAGCCTTAAATTTTCATTGTAAACCCCGCTTTAGGGTGCTATTTCATGTATCGTACGACAAGTATTGTGGAATGTGCCGATTGGTTGTCGGATAGAAAATTTCTAGGGTGTCTAGGAAAAATATTAGAGACAGCCAATTGGCATATCGGGCAAACTCGTATATGTAATACCAGTTATATACGAACGCTAGTGCCGGTCAACAGAAGATATTTCAAACCTTAAGCCTTAAGAAATTGACCAATCACAGTCAAATATAAAGAGAATAATTAAATGGCTTCTGCCCACAAGACGCTTGGCACACGGCGAAAGTTCACGCGGAAGCCAATAAACTTCTACTTCTTACCGAAAAACGGCATGTTGATTAACTACCGCACGAACTTCCGCGGCGCGGTAAGCGTTACAGTGTCCTATGGGCAAAAGCCATAACTGTAATTGGTCAATTTCTCAAGGCTTAAAATACCAATTGTGGATCGACACGTATGGAACTCGCCCTAGAAGTCTCTCTCCACCTCTCTCTCTCTCGACTTACTTTCACTCAGGATTTCGCAGACTGCGCACGTTTCGCTACTGTAGTGTAGTAATCGAAATCAGTCATCCATAGTCGTTTGTGTGGACGTACAGATCGGTCGGGTGTAGCGCGTTCGGCGAGAGAGAAGAAGAGAAAATCGAAGTAATTGGATTTTTCAATTAAAGAAATTGCGCCGCAATTGTTCACGTTATTACGGTACACGAAAAATGGCGGAGAATCTTGAGAGGCAAACACCACCGAATTTCAACGAGGAGACGAAATCTGCTGGACAGCCGTTGTCGGACTTTCTGTTGCAGCTAGAAGATTACACGCCTACGGTAATTGTTTCATATTTATTCAATAATTGTCTTTGATAAGATCATTCACTATTTGTCGTACACCTAACCTTAATGTTACATCTTACGCGTCATGAGGTCTGTTCGTTTTCGCTGCACCGCTGAACTAGTGCGATAAGTTGAAGCGAGACAAGTATATGTTTTCTCACTTCAACTTATTGCACTAGTTCAACGGTTCGGCGAAAACGAAGACCTACGGCGTCCTGTTACACAGCAGCGCCAATCCGATTCAGCGATAATCGTAGTTATATTCTGTCATTATCACTTATTATATATAAATACAAATAGAATGATACTTTTGCGGTGATAGTTCACTCCTTGAATATACCTTAAACCAGATTAGCGTTGCCATGTAATAGGACTCATTAAAGTCGTATATATAAGCTTGTATTCTGAACGCGCTTACAACAATGTTAGCACGCTAACGAGTTTACTTAGTAGTTCTGAGTATTCTATTATAAAAACGCATAATTCTCGATCTTTCCTAACAAAGTATTGTTATTATCGCATTTATAATAGAAACGATACTAAGAATGCTCATATCTCTTGTTGGTGCGTTTTAAATACGGGCCATAGTTATCATGTTAAATCGATTTTCATATAATGTTGATGTATAACAGGTACCTGATGCCATCAGTGAACATTATCTGCACACAGCTGGTTTCAACACTACTGATCCCAGGATGTGAGTATGAGACTATCATTTGTACCATGTCACTATTCTCAGTGATTGAAAATTTAATACTTTTTTGGTAATATGCTTATGTATCATTGTCATTATTTTTCGATCATGTTTCATCTTCTAGAGTACGCCTGGTATCGTTAGCAGCTCAAAAGTTCATCTCAGAAATAGCTAATGATGCACTACAGCACTGTAAAACACGTGGTGCCAATCAGAACACAAAGACGAAGGGTAAGGATCGGAGATATACCTTGACTATGGAAGATCTGACCCCAGCAGTAGCTGAATATGGTATAATAGTGAAGAAGCCGCATTACTTTGTCTGATGGGAGAAGTTCGAGCGTAATATCTTATACGTTATGTATGTATATGTGAATGAATGAATGAAGTATATATGTTCATACTTGTGTATGTATATCATATATCTTGCTAGGAATATTTTTATAAGTATTTAAGCAATATATCTGTGATGAAATAAAAAATCATATTGTATCAGTAGATTGACAATATATTATAATAGTATTAAAATATGTCATTTGGCATGATTTGTTCTCACTAATAATAGAAAATGTAGTTTACGATAGCTGTCATTGGAGTGAGTAAATATTCTGCAAGTGAGGTATACCAATAAAAGCAAATTATCAAATTTGGTTCTAAAATATATAACCTAATGACTATCCAATTGACTATCCATGACTTCACCAATTCTGGTTAATTCAACAGAATTGATCAATCACATTGATCAGTTTAATTAATAATTTCGCAGACCAGCACGATACGCAATATCGAATGAACATACTGTTTTTCCAGAAAAGTTGCATTTTGATTGGATATCGCATCGCATATTACGTTATTTTGCGGGAGCCATAATTTTCTGCAATATGATTGGTCAATTCTGTTGAGTCGATCAGTTAAGTTAATCTTAGATCACTAAAAAATCGTGTATCAGACTACGGATTGGAGATTGAGATTGAAATTTAACTAATCAAAGCGAAGTTCGTTAAACTCAAGTTTAGTGATCTAGAGTTAATTGGAGTTGATGAAAGTGACGCTCAAAATACTCTTTTGTTCGTGAGAACTACATTTCGAAGTGAAATTGCAACCGGAGGTTCAGCGGCGTAAGGGAGCGCGGCTGACCGGAAGAAAAGTAAAGAAGACCTCCGGTAGGTGGCACCGCAGACCCACCTAACGCAAAGGCAAGGCGCGACTGTGATTGGCGAAAACCTGCGTCGTCTTGCCGCACGTTAATCAGATCAAGCCTTTCATAATATTTTCGTTCGTTTTGCGTTATTCTTTTAGAGTATTTGTAATCCATATTTTTATTTGTTGATCTCATTATCATTTACCGCGCTAGTATTTTTTAGTTTTAATAAATAGAGTTTAGTTATTCGCTTCTAAGAATACGTGCTTCATTTTTCGTGCCTTCCTTTTTTCATACTGTCTGAGGCGGGTGTCCTACGATTCGAGCATCTCTTCGGAGACGACAGCGCTGCCGGGGAGAAAAATCCCTCCGCACACCAACCACTATACGGCATATCTGGGGAGACTTGGCCGATCCAGCTTCCTAGGCTGAGAGTTTGGGCGGAACTTTAAAAACGCCCTGATGACCGTGTATGGGCAGCGGGATCCTTGGAAAAGTGAACTTCTAGATGTTCGGCGCGGCGTGGACGGTTTAGCATCGATTTATCTACTTATTTAGTGACACCCGGTCACAAAATGCAACTTCACCCTAGAGATGCTATTCTATGTCACCGCGTCGATATCGCCGCGTCGGTCCTGAGTAGTGTTTGGATTCAGTTTTCATGCTCCTGTTTATGTTAGCAGCGGGACGCCTTATCGCATTGAGAGATTACGGTTTCTCTTGTCTATAGTCGATCCATCGATTTTAAGACTCTCTAACGACACGCAGTGTCGTTTCTTCGGCGTTATAATTTTAATTATAATATTTAACGCGCGTGAATATACATATGCGCACGTACTTACATCTAGTAACATAGGGATAAAAT